>NC_066355.1:7283606-7588137 GCF_024516045.1 Bombus affinis | reverse complement strand
GGCTCGTGAAAGGATTTGAATTGTTAACATTTCATTAAGACTGTTACGAGATACGGCTGTCGTGGTTCTATCGGTAAAATCTAAAACCGATCTGAAACTGTATACAGAAGTTACAAGTCATTTATGGCAAACATATATTTAGTAAAAATGTTAGTATACAGCATGAGCATTAAATACTATAACTTGTCAATATACTTAGCAGTTTGAAAACCTCAGTCGAGATATGTTAACTTCTACGCATTTTCAGATTAGTTTCAAATTTTGCCAGTATGATAATGATAATTGAATCTCGTTACAATGCTAGTGAAAAGATATCTCGTATGAAACGTAATAAAAAAAGCTTCTATCAATAAGCATTTAAATAGCTTTGCGAGCTGCCGTAAT
The DNA here is from genome assembly GCF_024516045.1 of Bombus affinis. Classification (NCBI taxonomy): domain Eukaryota; kingdom Metazoa; phylum Arthropoda; class Insecta; order Hymenoptera; family Apidae; genus Bombus; species Bombus affinis. Next base: position 7,587,753 of record NC_066355.1, on the reverse strand, counting down.
TTCACTTGCCATATCAATAATCGGCAGATTCTTCTCGTTCGATTGTGTCGATTAAGGTCTTTAGTTTGATGACCGATTTTTCGTTGAGACCTCGAAGTATGGCTTGAATGGAGCGATCGGAATACCAATGAGAACGAAGATGACAAGATCGGAAAAATCAGTGTAAGTCGCCGATGACCGGGGCTGACCTACTTGTATAGATAACTGACCAGTCCGCCCACGTTGCATTCGAACTCGAATCCAAGGTAGGTTCAATGTCGTCCTGCGACTCATATGGGTAAATAACCGCGTGTATACAACAGGCGCGTACTTTACATGTGCTCGAATACATCGAAGAATATGTATATACAGGTTTAGCCCTGCCCATGCAAGGTATTTGCGTACCGATCCGTTATTCGGCTGACACTCGGGGGAAATCCAAGAATCGTGGAAAGAAAACAACGTGCACGCGAAAAAAGAAAAATTTGTACTCGTCGTTCGTAGTTGAAGCATGCTACCCGCGTGAATGTGTACATATACTATAACTCGTGAAAATATTCGAACACTTGTAAACATACTTCATAGACATATTATATGCGTTATACGAAAGATTCAGAAATTTCGTTAGCACTGTAACGACTATCGTGATTATGTTAGGAAAATTTGTAACGAACCTAAAGACGCACATAGAAGCTGCAGAATATTTAGAGCAGGTACGAATGTATTTTGCAGAAATCACAAGAGAATTTTAAAGAGAAACAGATTTCATTAAGACAAATATTCATACTGTATGTTAAATTTTTACGTTTCTAACTAATTCTAGTAAATGTTTCAAATTCTATATATATATATATATCTCAGACTTGTTACAAATTTTACCAATTAAATGACGGCGATCGTATCTCGTTACAGTGCCAATGAAATTTCAAAGTGTGTTGTATAACACGTATAATACACTCGTATACATAAAATTGTCTAATATAGGCGTTGAAATAATTTCGTGAGCCATTGTATAGTTCTAATGACGGATTCGAGAGCGAATACGAATTTTGGAATCGAAGCTGTTCGTTAAGGTATGTTTACGTTGGAGCTGCGATAAACGATAAGAGCGGTGATGAGAGCGAAGTCTAGAAGCACGCGCAATTGTTTTACATACATACACGTGTACATACATGAAATAATTGCATGTATATCTACGCTTCGCTCTCATCGCCGCTCTTATCGTTTATCGCAGCTCTAAACGTACCCTTAGACGAATGAAAGAGCGTTGATCTTTGCAACGTTGATGATTTCTGTGTTGCAACTTGGATATGTTGAACAGTTTTGGAAGTGAAACGAGTACTTGACACGAGTTTCACTTCGTTCCCGTATACCGGTTGAAAGGCGCGCGATATTTTCAATTTGAGAATAACTATATTCGAAGTGACTTACTTCCTGGAATAAATTGTGGGACATAGATCGGAGAAGCGGTGACGGTATTCAACAGCACGTTGGCTAGGAAGACGACGATCCAGGTTTTTCTTTCGCGATCCCACATCTGAAAAAGGAACAGAGAAAAGAACATGAATTTTAGATGAGTGCGAAGAACACGTGATATGTAAAAAGTAAAAAGTGGTTAGCGCATTGACACGTCCACAACAATGTCACTCCTTTTAAGAATTGCTGAGAAAATTCTCACGAGATAATAAAGGTAAGATTCCTCTTACCCGCTGATTAATCTACGCTTTTTGATATTTCACGATTTAAGTTCTTGATATCAGTTTCAATTTAATAATTGGATAAGCACGATATTATAGATAAAGTATCGTGCTAAACGATGGAAATCGTAAATAGATATTAATAAATATGACGCAGTTGTAACGCGATAGACTTGTATGACTTGCACAAATCATTTGGATAAGATATAGTTGGCCACATTATCAAAATTATTGCGAGTTGGTTGGCTGTAATTCTAGCTACTTGAACTGTTCAAGTAGAAGAAAAGTACTCAAACAGTCGATCGTTATAAAAATCAATGAAAAAGATGTTCGATTATGGGTTTGTGAAAAATATTAGAAACATAAGAAAAATATCTAGACTGATAATTACATCGTGAGAATGGAAAGGTCGGAGTGAACGACCTTATGAGAACAGACATTCGTTTTCAGCAGTAGTACAATATTACGTGAAAGCAGCAATAACACAGAGAAACAAATTCTTGTATTTTCGCCGCGACGTTCAAGTACTTTCCATATATTCTTCCTTTTTATCTGTCCCAACGACGTTAATGTCGTTCACGAGGCTGACGCGACATCAAGCCATGGTTACCCGATATTCATCGTGCAAGAACTAAGTTACAGTTATTCAGAAGCAAGAATTCGGCTGTAACGTTATATCCTGTCCGGTTGAATCACGAATCGTCTTAGACTCGTATATCGTCGAATCCATTTGAAAGAGCGTGTCCTTCTTTTCAATTCTTCCACAATTTTTATGCTTTTATATCATCAGACAAAAAAAGGACAAAAGTAATCGTAACGAGGAGGAAAAGAAACATGTTAGGTTGGAAGTGATAAAGATGTAATTTCTCGGTTTTGCTTGAAAATTCAAGTAATTCTCGTTTTCCTTCGAGTTGCCCGAAGAAATGCAATGATCTCATCCAGTGTGCACTCGCTCCTCCTCTTTGAGGAAGTGATAAAAACCGTTACAGTTACCCAGAGGCAGGAATTCGGGTGGATGAAGCAACAAATGTCTACGTGAGTTGTGTCGGCTTGTCGATGGTCAGGTTACTGGTTTTCCTGCTTCTGATTAGTTAGGCGACAGTTATCTTCCCCGTCTCGATTTGGAACAGAATATTCTTTTCTTTTTTTCATCTTCCTCTCTCTTTTCGTTTTTCTACGAGCCAGCGCGTTTGTAGAAAATCGTACATGTTACCGTAACGTTTCTTCGAGAAAACAAATAAGTAAATGACTTCCTGCGAAGACTATGAATAACGAACGTCGAGCAGATTATCCAGGTGATTACTAGAAATTATCGTTTCAAGTATTTAACGATCACTATTTGATAGTTATACGACGTGATCGGAAATTTTTGTTTCCTATTCCGTTCCATTTATAAGATACTGTAATACCGTATGCAATCATTTAAAAGCAAATACCCGTATCGTTGCTGTTTTTTTTTTTTTTTTTTTTTCATTCTTCGTGTATAATCAAATAATTTGATATATGTACGTATTCCCGAAGACGAATACGATATCCATCAGCGCTGAATCGCGAGGTGAATCAAACAAACATCGGTAACTAATTTTCGTAATTAGAAGATTCGAGGACGAACGTACACGCGTGTGCAACCGTGTCCCTATATAAAAAGCTTTTGTTGTAGCCTAGTACGTAAGTTGTAACGGTACAAGCCACTTTCATTTGTACGCACGTATCTAATACAAGGCGCACATGTGGGTTGGCGCCGAAGTACGGTTCAGTGGAATAAAACAGCCATTTGGAAGCGAAAAAACGACCGTATCAAGCCGAAATTCGTTAAAAGTACAATCGTAAATACTTTTTGGCTTGATCGATGGACCTGTATCCGAAGCCAGGTTTACCTGTGTTTGTCCTGAGCAAGATATTTCAGCGCGAAGGAAAGTCGTTAATAAGATCGGATATAAGATTAACACAGATACGTTCCAAACTTTGTACAGGTATCTGGATTTTCGAACGGAATACTTTTCCTGGTAGCTGTTTGGGGGTTGATTACTTTGAAAATAACTAATCGCGGTATAACGTGATTTATGCGTTAGTCGTCTCCGATCGTGAAGCGAAATTGTAATGGAAAACAAGTATTTAGGCGTGACCTTTATCGATTTTTTTTCACTTGATCTGCTCGTGAATGTCATACGAAACAAAGTGATATTATCGAGAGGATGACATTCATACTAAAACGTGGCGTTTGTGAAAGTTTGAATTCTGCTTAAAGAAACGAACGGTATTCGTGAACGACATACGGCTCGCATTGGCAAATCTCTGTCAGTTCTGCGATTTCTTTCGATCGGTTATCCGACGAACGGTCTTTGCCTTAACATGTTTTATTAAAACGTCCGAAATTAATCACGAAACAAATTGTCAGAATTATCGCATTTAGACATAACGTTCTACGGTTGCATATTATATCGTATAATTATCGTGTTCTTTCTATTACAATGGTAAATATTACTTCGATATATCACGGTGCTTTCTTTCTTTTCTTCTCTTTTTTTTTCCATTAAAGCGAGGTTCTCTCGAGTTGAAACGAAAAGCTTACCTTTTCTGATGACGTCGAGCGACTGCAACGATGAACGCTACTTCGTCGTCAGATTCCGAGGGACATCATCCCCCCAGCAAGCTTAGAATTCTCACCCTCCCGAAACGCTTTCGTAGTTGTGTCGAACTTTGTACACCTTCGAAGAAAATTCACCCTTGAACCCAGGCCGAAGCGTAACAAAATTTCGACCTGCTCACAACAGGTAGCACCAATCGAACTGGTTTGTCGGTGGTCTTTGCGTAGTTCACGACTTCTGGATCATCGATCCAGGTGCTCTCCGGTGCGCTCCGCATGCACGAATCCCAACGCGACGCATCGTTGTCCGTGAAGGCCCCACCATGACCGATAGAACGAAGCCAAGCTAAACTACAGGACAATTCCGCATGGTAGACCGTGCCAGGGTCGAGGATATTCCTCGTGTTGAGACTTTAGCACCGGCTCGAGGTGAGGTGGTGGCAATGACCGTTCTCCTCCGTTGCTTCTCTCCTTCTAAACGAACGATTGTCCTTCTTTCTCTACGAACGGCTGCCTTCGTGCCTCCTCTTTTCGAGGGCCTGTTGGTTAATGCTCTTCTGGCCTTTTCAACGTTCCCACTTCGACCTGGTTGTCGTCACGGGTCGCTGTATAACCAAGACGTGTAACCTCTTCCCGAGTGTTATCTTTGCCCCTTTTCGATCGTTCCTTTTTCCTAATTTCCACACCGACATCTCCTTCTTCTTCCTCGATCTACTTCTACAACTTTGCAAATTATTAGCCCCCTTTAGATATATAAAATAGTTTCACGCGCAATGATGACAGCGTATGGTTTCGTGAATTGTCGATGGAATAGTACATCTAGATAGTTGCTTTAATCGACGAGCATTGCCGTTTGATTGATCGAACAGATCCTAGATCAATTAAAGCAAAAAATCGGGTATTAATTTATTGGAATTGTTAAATCTTATTCGTAATTACGAGATTATCATTACAGGATTTATATATCCTTCGTGACGACAATTCCTCGCGAAAGCTTATTACCATTACTTGGGACTTATCTCTAGACGGTAAGTCTTTCACCTGTTGGATCGACTGGCTTGTCAAACCACGTGAATAGCGGTCACAGCGCCCTCCGAGATTTTTAGCACATGCCTATTTAAGATGAAGATTAATAAGTCGAGCGGTCGTTTCAAGTTCGAACGAAGGTATATTTCGCACGGCAGATCTCTTATCTGTTAAATTAATTTCTGTCAGTTTCAATTTCTTATAAATTACAATCCTTTACTTTATCGAATGTATAGAATATACGTATAGAAAACCAGTAATCAGCAGAGAATACATAGGATAGAAATTGTAAATCAATCGAACGATAACGCTTGCTGACGAATGTAAAATATAATCGCCTAAGAGAGATAAGGACCCCTTTGGTTTCAACTGAAAAAGAACTTTTAACGCGTCAAGGAAATCTTTAGCATAATATACTTCCATATTATTGTCAAGTTTATGAAATTTTCTAATCGTATAAAAATACGATTCGATGGAAAACGACACGAGGAACGTAAGACGGTTAAAGTAAATTTACACGAATCCTTTTGTAACAGTTACAGCCAACTTTCGTATGGTTGTGGTTGCAAAGACGAAGAATGTGTCGGTCTTGGATTTTATCGGAAATTATGAAGGAAAACATTTCGTCAAAAATATTGAAACGAGTATGATAACCTATTGAGAGACGCTATACCCCTGATTCGTAAAATCTAGTTAAGATCGACAAACACGAACATATGTCCTTATTCGTCGAATCGAGAGAACAGTTATCGGAATGACATTTAATCTTCGGCTGTACGAGCTAATGCTCGTCGTTCACGATTATTTATAAAAGGTTTTGTGTTGTATCGATCGGTGAATCGCACACTGAAATTCGAACGATCGAATCCCGAATAAAACGAATTGACGAAAGATTTCGGGTACATGGAGAAAAGATGCGAGACTCCGTGACTTTATACGTTGGCTGCTCAATTAGTGGTCCACGTTTTACTAAATTTCCTAGAACGTTTAAAGTAAGATAAACTTTTTGGACTAGAAACCTTTCAACATTGTGAATGAATTAGGTAACAAGGTCAGAAAAAAGTTCGCAAATACAATATACATAATATTTTGCAACAATCGGATGTTACGGTGTAATATGTACATGTTTATGTATATCTAGTATATGTTTCAATTTATTACGATTGTCATGGAAAAGTATAGAAAATTCGCGCGGCAGTCGGCGCGTTAACGAGAGCCTTCCGAGTAACTTTTATATCCTGGAATCTACGAAACCTGTAGGGTGTCGTTTTATTAATACAGTTTCTTTTCCCATGGAGCGCGTACAATGATCCTGTGTGAGAATGTATCTACAATCTCTTGTAACGCATCTATCGATATGCTCATCACGATTCAATCAAGCCAACGTATACACAAGGAATATTACGCCAATATTACATCCGTCATTTCTAGCGCGCGTGGCTTTCGAATCGTTATCGTCATTCTTATGTTCCGGAAAGCTTCGTCTCGTGTTTAACGATCTCGAGATTGGCGAATGTATCACGCGGATATTTTGTTTTTAAAGTTTCAACAGCGGATATCCGTTGGAGTTAAGAAACCGTTAGGCGGATCACGTTTTACTTTAAACATAAGGTAGATTAGGGAAACGAGGGTGATTTCGTGAAAACTTAAACGGTTGAATCCGGACAAAAATAATTCAGATGCGATAGTAAATTGATGAAGGTATAGTAAATTGATGAATTAACGAGTCGATTAGAAGAAGAATAAATCGGTGAATAAATCGAATGTTTTTACTTTAAAAAGGAGCGGCTATTTATGAAAATTGTTATACAGTTTTTATCAAAAGAATACTCGCGAAAGTAATATCCGTCTTTACGTCCTACGGGGATAACTCGGTTGCGGAAACGTTTCATAAAATCCACGCAAGACTACATTACAATCTGATTACACTTTTACAGACAGTACTTTTATTGCTCGCAGGAAAGGAACTGCTGGGAAAGGACATTTATCGTAGAATACTACGTTAAACGTAGACATCGCCTTTAGAAACGCGCTTCTTTTTTCATCACATTTTCATCAGAGCATATATTGAGAATGTCGTTTCACCGTAACATTACTATGGCATAGAGGAAAATATTTTACACGATTGACGTTAAACCGCGAATGATAAAAATTACAAAGGAATAATCGACACGTCAGGGATCGTCCTTGTTGGGGTAAATCGATCTTTTAAATCGAATTGTTAAGCGTAATCCTTATACAAAGATCGAAAGAAAAGGATCGACGAAAGGATAGTGGGGAAAGTGACTGGTGGGGTTGAACCGCGTGGATTGGCTGCGCGATACGCGATTTGCCGCCGAGGGGGTGCGACAGAGGGTGCGTTCCCAGGTATATATACTCCTGTCCTGCGGTGCGAGCGGCCGATTCGATTTCAACTTCTGAATATTCCATTAGGATACAGGAAATCTTTTCGTCGCAACGAATTCATACTTCGACTAATCGGTGAGTAATAATAATTTATGATAAAACTCTTGAACAACTAGGTGTACTGATCACGCAAGCCTATCGTTCATGTTGTTTTTGTGTAGTTTACTTTGATTAATAAAATCGTTCTTATCGAATTATGATCATCTATAAACTATATATCCTGCAGTGATATCTTGGTAGTTAGATGCGTGGTTAGATCTACGTTTTCGACATATCCCCAAGAAATTCGATGATTAATGTATCCATATCTATTTCGACATTGATAACATCTTGTACGTGATTACACATTTACCTTCCTTACGAGTAACAAAAGTTACGATTTAATTCTACAAGTATAGCTCTATCGCTTTGGATTAAAATAAAATCATTGTTTTTCATTAATTCGAAGTAATTCTTGTACTGGTAATTCGCATTGTTCTTTGAAATAATTAATAGCATATTTATTACTGACTATTGGAACGTGTTAGAAAGATACAGACAAGCAGTGTTCTCCTCGTTATTAAAAAAAACTTGAAACGTTTTATAACTAAGACTCGATAGTATTAATGAGATCTTGTAGGATGGACCTGTAATAGCCAGAATCAACTAAGTTTGAAAGTAATATGTCGTGATAGGTTCGATAACTCGTTATTTCTGACGTTAACTCGTTATATTTGACATGTGTGTGTGTGTGCTACCGTTGTTTGACATAGCAATCAGTTTTACATATTCAATAAGAATTACCTTGTTGAATAAGAATTTTTCTTTTCATGAATATGAACTGCACGCATCAACCAGATCGATGCAAATGAACTTATAGTTTAATTATTGTGCGTAGTTACTCTCCTCTTGAACTTTCGAGTTAACAGGTTCCATTAATTAAGTCGTTCTTCGCATTTATAAATCCCGCGACATTTAATGCGCCATGAAAAGTTAATGCATTTATAAAAAGACGGGATATGAAACATGCAGCGTATGAAATCTTGTATGAATATTCGTTCTCCTTTACAATCACATTTGTTGCTGGATTATCAAGCTTACGAGAGTATCTTTTATGTAGCTAGTTTACGCCAAACGATGTGTATTCTTTTAGACCACAGACCTCTATAAAAGGAGGAAATAGACGACTCGACGCCCCCTTTATAGCGAGCAATCAATCCACAGCACGAATTAAATCATAGATAAACCTCGCATATTATCATCTTAATGACTCTTAATTGTCACGTATTTAGTGTCGCAGTTTCTTTGTGATTTTCATAAAATCATATTATCCGTAAAATCAATTCATGAAAGACGATTTGAGACGATGGTCAAGTCGGTCAAGACGGTCTAGTTTCGCGGGACTTTGAAAATCTCCTTAAATTACCAAGACCTTGACTTTCGAGTCACGATGCCTCGAATAAATTGATCCGCCGATCAATTGCATTTCAATATTAAATTTTAAATCATCAACTGCTCTCCGCGGAAAGATTTCAATATCGATGAAGTTGAACTCAATTTCATGTTTAATTTCCATTTGCATCTGTACTTCCTGTGTCATGTTATCCGGAATTGTTCGAAATTGCTTTTCATAATTCACGCTATGCTTTCACGTACACTTAAATACCAATCGAGGGAATTTTAAGCTACAGTTGTACGGCTTATTAAATCAGACAATCGAATGATATTTCCAATCACGATGTACGGTTAGAACGAATACGATTATTTATGCTTTCTGTGGAACAGAGTTGAAACATGTGTGAAACAAGCTAAATATTATACCAATGAATTAATAACGATGAGAAAAAGATTCGTACGATTCCTTTGGAAATCAACCGTTCATTTTATTGTACAATACGACGATATTTGAATTATGATAGTGAAATATTCAGTGAGATGTCAGGCAAATTGAAAATGAAATGCTTATTGATACAGCTGTGTTCGAAATATTAAGTGTATTATGAAACGGGAAAATTTGAACAAGTGGATAATGTGCAGCACAGAAATTTCTGTTGATTCGTGAACATTGTGTGGCTTGTGTTTTATTACGTAATTGAGTATGCCATAAAATGCCAAGAAAAAGTGTCGTGTCTATCGAGAATAATTTCTTTTTTTCAGTAATCGGTGACTTCTGACGAGAAGAATGCAATCGTGTTTGAATAGAATCTACTTGGTTGTCGTTCTTTTTATTCTTGGAACTGGGATTGTTCATGGCGAACCAGGACCGATGGCCAAACCAACTCAACCAGATATATTTACGAATCAGGAAGAATTAAGAAAATACCTCGATCATGTTACTGATTTCTATTCCCTTAACGGGAAAGCGAGGTAATAATGTATTTTGACGTTATCCGATATATTTTTTTGAAATGCATTGAATGTTCGGTAACTGGTGGTACCTATAATCGAGCAAGAGGCGATTTCTCGTGAAAAAATAAGTCAAACATGTGGAATAAAACTTTTCCACATGAGACACCGTTCCCGAGAAAAGATGTTGATAACCTGCTCGATAAAGTGCGTATCAATTCTATGTTTCGACCTGACAAATTTCTGTTCTCGATGTTTTATTAAATCAAAGGTATATTTTAGAAACAAAAGATAAGGGTGCACGATACGTTATAAGAATTGTATAATAATTTAGATCAAAGAGCATAATAATTGCATATGAAATATTATAGTCGATATTTTCAACAGCTTTCACGTTAATAAAATTAATTTTTGAAAATATACGTATAGGCCTATTCTTATTTACAAAATCATTTAAATGAAATACAATAAAAAACCAATAATACAGATCGACAGAAAGTATGATGATTGTAATGATAAGAAGCAAATAATGACATTGAGCATATCTGTATAGGTATAAAAAGACGAGCAGAGACAAATAGAATCAGCCCTTTTGCTCGGTTGTGTAACGTATTGTTTGACGCAATTAATTCGTATCGCGTTTACAACAAACGTATAAGCAATTTACGAATTTTGATGAATATTGTAAAAATTTGAAACTTTTCCTTCGGGTGTGATAATTGTAGGAGATACGGTAAAGTTATTATAACATTATTATAATGCTTCTAATACGTGAATAGATATGGAAAAAGGGGAAATGTTCTCTCCTCTGTACCGGAAGTTAATTATGTTTGGGATTCGATGAAAACAATCCTGGAAAATTCTCAACGATCACAGCAACCGAAAGCAAACCGACAATTCGAAAAGAGGAAGCAAGAAGAGAGTGGATTCCTCGATGAGGTGGAAAAGTATGGCCCTAAGAAGAGCACTTCGCGAATCGATTCTCCGCCTTGTCACGTATTAGACACAGTTGAAAAATACTACGACGATGTGCAATAAAATAATTTGCGTGTCCTATACCCTGTTTACGACATATACATCCCGTTACATTCGATTGTTTGTCAGTTGCTCTATTTAAATTGCTTATCAATATTATAATAAAAATAATTCTCTTTGTAAACAAATTTGCCCCAATTTTCAATTGAAGGCAAAAAGTGCCTCCACGAATTTAAAAAAAGGTAAAAAGATGACAACTAGTCATCTCGTTACGATTTGTGCGAAATAGGACGTATTAATACGAAATAAACGACATTTTATTTGATATATTTTTGAATATTATATTATTAATTAGAATTTCACAATACATATATTCCAATTTCTTCATTACACTGAAATATAGATATTATGAAAAATAATTATGAGAATTATATACAGAGTTAATAAATGTAAAAGCATTTATATTATGCTCCTGCAATTTTACCGGACGGGGTGTTTTTTTCTTATAAATTAAATCTATAGCAAACTTAACAGAAAGATTTTTCTTTTACATTCATCTTACTTACAGTGATAATGCTCCTTCAAGTCACACGCACCAATTATAGGGTTGAAAAGCAGAGCGTCTGGACATACTCTTACAGGCGACCTCATTCCATCGCGACATACGTAATACTTATTGCAGTCAGTTTCATGCTGTATTTTTACGTTTCCACTTGGTGGACAATTACTTACTATTGGCGCATGAGTTGGATTATCATCAGGCAACGAGGTCGGTTTCGATGTAGTAGTTGACGGCGTGGTCGATTTCGATGGAGTAGTTGGCTGCGTGGTCGGTTGCGGTGGAGTAGTTGGCTGCGTGGTCGGTTCCGGTGGAGTAGTTGGCTGCGTGGTCGGTTGCGGTGGAGTAGTTGGCTGCGTGGTCGGTTGCGGTGGAGTAGTTGGCTGCGTGGTCGGTTGCGGTGGAGTAGTTGGCTGCGTGGTCGGTTCCGGTGGAGTAGTTGGCAGGGTGGTCGGTTGCGGTGGAGTAGTTGGCAGGGTGGTCGGTTGCGATGGAGTAGTTGGCTGCGTGGTCGGTTGCGGTGGAGTAGTTGGCTGCGTGGTCGGTTGCGGTGGAGTAGTTGGCTGCGTGGTCGGTTTCGGTGGAGTAGTTGGCAGGGTGGTCGGTTGCGGTGGAGTAGTTGGCTGCGTGGTCGGTTCCGGTGGAGTAGTTGGCAGGGTGGTCGGTTGCGGTGGAGTAGTTGGCTGCGTGGTCGGTTCCGGTGGAGTAGTTGGCGGGGTGGTCGGTTCCGGTGGAGTAGTTGGCGGGGTGGTCGGTTGCGGTGGAGTAGTTGGCTGCGTGGTCGGTTCCGGTGGAGTAGTTGGCGGGGTGGTCGGTTGCGGTGGAGTAGTTGGCTGCGTGGTCGGTTCCGGTGGAGTAGTTGGCGGGGTGGTTGGTTGCGGTGGAGTAGTTGGCTGCGTGGTCGGTTCCGGTGGAGTAGTTGGCAGGGTGGTCGGTTCCGGTGGAGTAGTTGGCTGCGTGGTCGGTTCCGGTGGAGTAGTTGGCTGCGTGGTCGGTTCCGGTGGAGTAGTTGGCGGGGTGGTCGGTTGCGGTGGAGTAGTTGGCTGCGTGGTCGGTTCCGGTGGAGTAGTTGGCTGCGTGGTCGGTTCCGGTGGAGTAGTTGGCTGCGTGGTCGGTTCCGGTGGAGTAGTTGGTGGGAAAATGTCATAGCATTTTGCTTCTGGTTTTGGTATTTTAAATGGCCAGTCACAGACCTGCTCTTCTGGATTGAAGACCAGCCGATTTTGTCCACTGCCAAACCTTGGACAGCATAGTAGGCATGCAAGACCTCTTAAGCATTTATAATATTTATGACAGTCGTCGGGATAAGGAATATGATGCGTATACGTCCTGTTTCCTTTACCAACGCATTGCTGCATTGGAATACAGTCATGAGATATTACTTCAGGGCATTTTTCGTCCGCCGTCGCTATAGTGACAGCAATGAACAACAGATATAACACTGAAATATATGAAAAGAAAACATTATTGTAGTTTATCAAATTTTATCTTTAACTTACATCTTCAACTGTCATTATTTATTAAGCGTACATATTGGGAGGGTGCAAGCATTTTTGTTCGCCAATTTTTAAAATAAAGTGCCTGCCGTTTTATTTAAACTACATCTTTTTGTCTCTTACTTATTATACTAATGGACATCGCTATTTTCTTTATGAATTTTTTCCTACGAGAAATTGTTAAAAATATTCAAGTTACTTACCCTTCATTCTGTATAATAAAACGAAGTCACCATTCCTTATCTACAGAAAACTGACAAATATAATCTATGCGAATCGACTTTTATAATGGACTGAATCTTATCATTAACATATCATTTATCTTATCTCCGCCAATACGTACATCCTTATTTAACTTGGGATCAGTTTACCGAAGTTTTAGTTGATCATCATTATTCTACCATTTCTTTTATATTTAGAGCTTGATCTATCAAACAAACAATTACATAGGTACAACGTATTCAGCAAATTAAAAGTTTCGCTTTAATGTGTTACGTCATAGAATAAAAGTACTATTTTACTTATAGTATAAGAGAAACAACATAATGTATTTTTTGATATATAGGGAAAAATGCCAAAGGAAACTTTATTTGTTTGAAAAGGAAAAATATTGTAATGAACAGAAAATTTTTCTCAATTTTTCGAGAATAATAAGATTATCTTGCTATTCACCATACTTCTTCAAAACGAGGGTATATATCGTTATCATTATGGCGTAATACTCGAAATCAATTAAATAACTTACTAATAACATGATTTTTACTCTCTTTCTACTAAAATTTCTAATCTTAAGTACGATAAATCAAAATAGAATACAATGAAATAATTCTAATAGAAAAATAAATTATTTTATTTCATTATTTGTATTTCATTAATTTATTATACCTAAACAGTTGGAAATTTTTCAGACTGAAGGTTACGTGAATAATAATGTATTGGGTCACAAGATTGATATTGATTTTTATTGATGATAATATGAAAGTTATGTTAAAACATCCAACAATTCAACTCATTCAATTCAACATTCAATTCATTGTGCATTCATGCATAAAACAAGATTTAAGTTACAGAATATACAAATTTCATCGTTAAAAGCGATTTCGAATCGATATCTTATAATATTGTTTTGAAACCGAGTTAGCCACATCAATTAATAAAATTTACTGTAAGTGGTTGTGGACAGCAAAAATCCGTCAATGAAATTACCTAAAGTCGCTTTTTCATGAAAATTTTCTATACCTATACTTATACATTTGACAATTTGAGTTTTTGATAGATAAACAAATATCAGCAAATGTTTTAATAAAATGTAATGTGCGCAACTTACTCCAACCAGATACACGACACAATATACACGATTTAAGAATATTTATTCTTTATTTCAGTAATATGTGCAAAATTTATTAGAACTGTGATATTTTAAAATTAACTGTAAGACCAATTATAATTTACCTCATAATCTTCATAAACCCATACCTCTATTGATGAAACGATGGATTTCATCGAAAACTAAAATATATTCAAAAATAAAATAAAAGTACTTTGCAATAAAAATTATCGTGTTTCAATGGAATTGTAATCTAGTTTTGAATTAGTTCCTTTTAATCGAATCGATTAACGTATCTATACATTTCGATATCGTTACTTTTATCAATTTATATTCTATCATAGTGTTACGATCCACATCAACAGTATTGACACGTCTACGTCATGAATATTAATATAACTTATTAAGTGAAAATATATTTATAATTTTAATATCATATTTAATAAATGATTGAGTTAGGATTGTAGATCCACCGAAACTATGTCAATGAAAATTGCTAGATTGCGTTTGAACCTTGAAAAGCATGCAAATGTGGTATCAAGATATCATTCATATAATTACGCCCAAGTAATAGACAAAAGAATTAGAATTCATGAATGTAAAGGATGTATTTTGTCGACGATGAACGCCTCCATATTCAACTTTAAACTATTTACTGTGCATCCATTGGTAAAGGAAATTAAATTAATGTCAGTTAAACGTATATTTCACATGTTGTATAATCTACATATCTTATTTTGCATATTTTACTTTTATTCATATAAATTGCATTACATATTTATCGGTGGTCGGTTTTCAAATTATTTTCTTCGTTTTCATCACTCCATAGGTATAGCCCAATTTGATTATTCGACTCCCCTCACGAGTATGCCGGATAATAGGAATTCTACCGTATCTACATCTGGGGGATATTTCGACATTGCGAAAATTATTTAACATATAGAATACAATGCAACATCCAACAACTTTTATTTTCATCGAATGCTTTACAATCCGATCTTTTATATTTTACATGGTATCTTTGACTTACATTTGCTTTGTATGTAACTACTACATTTACGGTAATGTTTATACTAATCAGTCGCATTTTTACAAAATAAAATCGTGACAATATACATGGCGATGGATCGAATTAATTAAATTAATATCGTTTCGCGGTATGTATATGTATAAGAATAAATGCTAATTGAATGATGTCACTTATCTTTAATTTTATTATTTACAGAAAATTTGAGATCTGTGATTAAGTTTAATGCAGTCGTCCTAAAAGACTACATAAATTAGACAATATATAAAAGCAGCATTACGTTTTAACCTTGTAACATCGTAATATTATGGAATTCAGAAATACTCGATGAAGGTGTTACAACAAACCATTTATCTTTAGTGATTATTCTACGAATTCATTTCTTTTTGCTTTCACGATTCATTTCCTAGCTTTTAAAGAAAATTATTCACAAATGGTATATCCGACCACAAAGTTTTGCTTGCTCGTAAGTCGCAATTGCAAACATCTGAAGGTACACAGGTCTGACGTTGGCTGTCATACCGACTACATCCAGGGCAATTGACGACATAAGGAGCCCCCATTGAGCATATGCAGTATTTGTTGCAATCTTGGTGTTGCAAACGGATAATCGGACTAGAAGACGTCTGCTCCGGACAGTGCCCTATACAGCGATCGACTACTCTATCTGACAAATATTCATGGTAACAATGGGCCTCTTTATCCACACAGGTCGCGAGTACATAATCAAAAGATGATGCACCAGGGCATTCTGAGAGATATTTGTTTCCGTTTTCGCATGTATAGTAAAGTTTACATTGACAATTATGGGGTATAAACTTAGAAGTTCTGGTACAGTCAGTTATGAGCGGGCATGAGTGCGATTTTAAATCTACGTTTTCGGGCCAGTCACATTCTCCTGTGACATTATGGTAGTACAGACCGCTGGCACATTGCTCGATAAACACGTTCCTACCGCTGCATCTACAATATTTTTGACAATCATCTGCGTAACTACTTGTGTTGTGTCTTGTGGCCTCACACATTCCGCATTTCTTAGTTTCATCACATGATGGGCTCACATAACAGTGAGCATATCTATTATCGACGCATCTTTCTTCTCTATAGTCAAAGTATTGTCCGTTACCACACTGTCCATTTTCTTTAGAATTCCCTGAACATGTATAATATCTGTCACAGTAACATTCATGAGGAACTTTCTCGTAACCGAAACCACAGTCGAAAGGATTACACTGCGTCGGCCAGTAACTTATGTCTTCTGGCCACTGGCAGTTTTGTGTGCGACGATCGTAATACATATGGCGGGGACAGGTTTCTACGGTGGCGGTTCCCTGGTAGCATGTACAATATTGGTTGCACTCCTTGTGGGGCAACCGGCTAGTGCCTGACGAACAGGTGCCTTCGCAATTGTTATTTTTACTGGGGTAACAGATAGCTTTGTCTTCTGCCAGACATTCTAACAGTTTCCAATCAAACTTTTGGCCTGAGCGGCACCTGAACCATTCGTATCGTCCGCCGTGACATTCGTAATATTCATGGCATTGACACTCGTGATACCTTCGCTCTCCTTCAATGCAATAGGGCCGGACCGTAGTTGTGGTCGTGGTCGTGGTCGTGGTCGTGGTCGTGGTCGTGGTCGTGCTCGTAGTTGAGGGTATGCAATGTACATTTTCTTGATAGTCACAAATCTGATTTATAGGATCGAACACTAGATTTCGAGGACATTGCCTGATCACTTTCTGTCCATTTTCACATTGATAATACAGATTACAGTTTTGCGGATAAGCTAAACGAACAATACAATTACGACAATTACACAAAGTACATTCATAGTCTGTATTATTAGGTGTTGTATCGTCAGGTTCGTCATTGCCACCTCCGCCGCAGCCGGGAACATTCTTAGGTAGATCACACGTTTTAAGAGTTGGATTGAAGACATGTCCTTCAGAACACCTCCGAAGGCATTTGTGACCCTCATAGCACTCGTAATAAAACCTACACTCCTTATGAGGGAAGCGATCATGGCTATAGGATGGACAGTCAGTTGAATTAAAACAATTTGAATCTAGGTAACTGTCGTCAGTATACTTTTGGTTTTTACATATGGCGGCATGCGGTAAATCGCAAACTTTTCTAATATAATCATACATCATGCCTTCAGGGCATTCTTCTATAAACTTCTTTCCGTCTTCGCAAGAGTAATACTTAGCACAAGAGCATTCGTGTGGTATGAATGTATATCCTTCTGGTGGACAATCTAGAACATCTCTTTCCTCCACTGCATAAGGTTGGAAGTATGTGGCCAGGTCGGTTTGATTGAAGTTCGATGAACACTTGTATCTCGGAGGCCAGGTACATATACCCTTGGTTTCATCGAAAGACAATCCATCTTCGCAAACTTTCTGTACCTTAACACCATCCACGCATTCGTAAAACAAACCGCAATCCGTTTCATGAGAAATTCTCTTAGTACCGGTTGCAGGACAGTGGACATTAGACACACATTGTCTACGTTCATCGTCGAATACATGACCCGATGGGCACTGTCTTACAGCGTATTGTCCATCGACACATTCGTAATAGAGCGATTGGCGATAGTGCGGAAGAAGTACAGCCTCCAATAATTTACCTGTTGGACAGGAATCGTAAACTTTACACTTGGCGACATCTTTGTGTACACATTCTAGAGAGTCGGAACAAAACAGCTGTTCCTCGTCACACGTTTTTAAGACTTTTTCTCCGTTCTCGCATTTGTAATATAGACTACAGTTGGTGGGATGAGGTTGTATGAATTCGTCCTTTGAACAATCCGGGGCTCTTGACGCGCAATTTGCCTCCCATGGCAAAGTACAATTTTGAAGTTCAGGATCGAAATGTAGCTTCTGTCCGGGGGCAAATTCTGGGCAATTCAAGAGTTGTTTCTGCCCATTGGAACATTCGTAAAACTTGGTACAATCGTGTTTGTGAGCGAGCTGTACGGTTTTTCCTGAAGATTCTGGACATTTTGTTGGAATTTCATGTATTTCGGCAAAAGCGTTCTCCGTCACTGCCAAAACGGCAATGACCAGTAATAATAAATCTGAAATAGAAGAAAATATCGAATCTGCCATTCTGTATGTCAATACTATTCTGTGTGTGATGAAAAAAAGCTAATTTTTGCTTAAATGGAAACCAATGTCCCCTACATCTTATAGAAAACTTCCAAAAACTTTAGTGACGAATTTGGTGATTTTAATTTTGACAGTTACTGATTACAAATAACTATTATAAGCGATTAATATGTTTTGATTATCATCATCAGTGACGGACTAAAACGGGTTCCGTCATTGGTCATGATTATTGCTAATCAAAGGAATTTTGTCATCGTTAATGGTTATAAGTAACTAAAAACAGTATGGATCGTCAGTGTAGCAACCTGACGAATGCATATACGACGCAGTGTTGAATATAGGGGTGCTAAGTGTAGCAGTTAACTGCATAACAATTTTCAATAGTGATTTCCAATAAGCAAAAAATGTTCATCTATGATGATTATTCCTAATTGAAAATGCTTTCCTTCGTCGTTAATGTTCACCAGTAGCCGAACAAATTTATTTCGTCCTCTATATTCTCCCAAAGAATATACGTCTACATCATAGTATCATATATACTATATGCGATATAAGATAAAGTCCCGAAAGCAACATACGTGGTTGCGAACTATATCACAAGTAAAATTACTCACCTCTCATTCCAACAGATTTATTTCTGACGATTGAAAAATAACACACCTTCCTATAGTCGGTTTTTAGGAAGGAACTGACATTACAATATTATAAGATTTGACTTTTATAGCTAAAATTTATCGGACTATCAACATATCTTGCTACTTTGTACTGGGCGATACAATCATTTAACAATGTAAGTTTAGATTATTTTCAAACGATAATTCCTGTTATTACTTTACCCGTTATTTTAGATTTATCACTCCGATTTAAATTGGTTTATCGTTTCGGAATTCACATATCAATGGTGTAATGGAGGGACAATAGTCCATAATAACGATACAGAAAATATGTTATATACTTAGATATATATTTAGGAGGGCTATGAATGCCAACTGTGATCAAAGTCTTGTGAATGGCGAGAAATTCGAAGCAAACTATTCTGTATAACAATTTCGATGAGAGAAGTAAACTACTCTTGAAAGAGTATCATAAAAAGAGGTAAATAATAACAGACAACTATGATACATACATGGTATAAACAGGGTCACACTTTACATACGTGACAGAATCGAATCGTTCGGTTGGACTTCACAACGTACTAAGAATGATATGGAACGAAGTTCTTAAAATTCTTGTACTGTTACACAATGATACAAATAAGATCGTAACAAGATTAGATAGCAATATAATTTCACCGATCAAAATATAGATATCTGCAATTATAAATTGGAAATATGTTATTCATTGCCCTGATTTCGTATAGTTATCGTGAAACATGTAATATGTAAATGCCAATTGACGACCCTTTATATTAATAATAATAATAAATTGAATATGTCCGTGTTTTATTCGTATATCTCTCCAACGCTTAATCATCAAAACCTTTTATGATTTCTGCTAAGAAAAAGCGATTATGTTTATCTACGTATTCCTACGATGATGATTATCTTAGACAACGTTATCAGGGAAGAGAAATTCAGCCTAGATTTCTAAAATATTATGAAATATGTATTATATAGCGTTTTCATTCGCGTAATGAATGGAAAATTGGAAAATTCGCGTAATTTACTTTTTCCGGCCACGTCCGACTAGGATAAGGTTGATCTGCTGATTCAGCAGGCGATATCGTTGAAGATATTCAGATATTCGATACGGATTGAACTAGTATTTACCTGTGACGATAATTTTTATCATATCAGAGATGACTTCTAGCACATTAAATGCAAAGATGCGCCGATTCCTAACCAAAATGGCTCCCAAATTAGCCGAGAAAATTTTGGTTCTCTATAAAAGGCAAAAGTTTGTTCAAGTTAGTTAAAACAATGATAATTTTAGTCAATTTACAAAAAATAGAAATTCTGATTTATATTTCGAATTTAGATGTCCAGTTTACACAAACAAATTTTCGTTAAAATTATCAAATATTTACAAAAAATAATGAACGAGGATGTATTGAAACAGATGGATTCTTTAAAATCTGTTTATATGCTTATATTTGTTCTTGAGAATATAAAATTTATCCATGGATATCTATTCGCATTTTGAGAGTTTTCACCCGCGAAATGTGAAGGATTGTCGGCAAAAAAAAGTAGGTGATCAGTATTATTAGCTGCACTACGAATCTGCAAATTTTCATCAAAATCAACATATCACATTTAAGTAATGTGTTCTGTAGATATTCAGATAAGGTACTTTCGTAAGATATTGCATTGTACGAGGTTACGATTATGCTTAATCCCGTAGAAAGAAACAGCAGAACTGTAGAAAACGAATTACTAACAACAGAATTTAGCATTTTTAAAACAAAATTGTGCTTTCCCGTTGCAACGTGTGATTTCATTTTTTCCTCAATTTGTTACACATTACTCCCTACAAATTTTGGCGCGCCTGCTTTAAACGCAGCCCAAAACCTGACCAAATTTTAATTGGAAAGAACATACAACATCTAAGAATTACAATTCAGTTTGTTAAAGACTTCAATCTGTATAACAAAAAGTGTTACCTTAAGAAATCTTTTCAGCAATTTGCCGTAAACAAGCCCCTCTCTTCAAAAAGTTCATCCGTGAGAGATTTTTGCCTGGGCCTATCTAATATTGTTGCGAGAGAAAATAATCGTTCAACTGGTGCGATAGATGAAAAAGGCTTGTTATTCTTCAGAAAACTGTTTCCTATCGAATAATCATTTAACACGGACAAATCGGAACTTTTATCTTGCTAATTAAAATGTCGATTTAGTTATTTATTCTTATTTTCGGATAACACTCGTGGAATTGTTAGCTGTTTCATGTTCGCCTCTTTCAAACTCGAAACCGTTCTTTACTTGTCATTTTTCAATAGTGTTGATTACATCTTCGTGATAATGCTTTGCTGATATGACCGCATTAATAAAAACTGAGCGTTAAATGTTCAATGTTTCATTTGCCACTTCTGATAGTCGACGACTTTTAAATCTAGCAAGTGAAAAAGCAGCAATAACAGCTTCATAGGAATTAATATCCAAAGACAGAAACCTTTTGAATCTTCCGTTAGAACTTGGAACTAGGAACCTAACTGTTGCTAAGATAGTTTCCCAAATTGGATAACTTCGAAGTTTTGACTTATTAATTTGCTCCCGAACATATAGGAATCATGAGATTAGACATCCATAGTACATATTGTTTTCAGCCTGTACTTTATCTATAGCAGTTGCAAGAGAACGCAGACATATCAGTAATCCATCCAAGTAAGACAAATTGAAATCTCTCTGTGAAGTTACATAAGGTGTCTAATGTTTCATGCAACGACAAAATCTTCTCCGCATTAGCTAACATTTGAGAAAATAAATCATTCCAATATTTTTTTTTTTTTTTTTCAATAATCTCACAGTTCTCAGGACGGGACGACAAATTTCAAAGTGGAGGCACATTTTTATGATACGCCGTCATGTAAATTTTTTAAACGTAATACGAATAGTCGCGATCATAAATATGTGAATGAACACTACGATAAAGATGTGAAGTCAGAAAACTGTCATTGGCATGAAAGTCAATAATTTCTCCAAAATGCGCCACATCTGCTTTTGTACACGAAAATTTGGAAAGGATTTGGCAAAATTCAGCCCGTTTTAAATCGCTATTGCAACAGTTTAAAGAAAACTTAACTTATACAAAGCATGAACGTTATGCAATTTCAGAGCAATTTGTTTGAAATGAGTGAATGCGTGAGTTTGAGGCGACTCTGTGACAAAGCCATTGATCTTCTTTCAAGTATATTCTAAAGCCAAAAATATCGCCAATTTTTTGGGAACCAAATAACAACAGTAGCGGAAACATATTTTACGTTTTGCAATGCTTTTGTAACGTTAGTGACTAGTACTATATATGTAGTATCGGAAAAAAGATAGGATTAGGATAATTTAGATTTGTAAAATTCTCCTAATACTATTTATTTAAGATAAATAAAAATAACAGAGATTAATTGGACAGAGAACGATAAATGTTCAACTTGAACTAAAACACAAAAGTCTTATTCTACTCAAATCACTCTCGCAACTCTATAACGCAACAACTCGATCTCTCTACAACCCTAGCAACTCTACAACCCTACAACTCTAGTCTTCGGCTTTGCACTCGCACGCTCTCGCTTCTCAACTCACACTGTACGCCTTTTGCATTCGTTCTCGCCGGCGTCTCAACTAACCCTGTCTTTAGCATCTCTTTGTCTTTTCCCGTCCTATCGGACACGTGTCCCGAAACACCTGTGACCAAGGTCACGCAAGCCCTTCCATGAAACTATCCACTTGAAAGGACCGACGACATATTGATGTACCCGACGATGCCACGGCACTCGCGAAATTGTTTACGGTTCGGCCGACATCTTAGGCCTTTTGTCCACGATACTACATATATGCACCATATAAAGCCTATATTTTTAAATGTGGTTTTGAATTTTTTATTTTCCATAGTCGCCGAAGGTACAATTTTGTCGATAATGTACATTTCGATACTCTTCTTTAAACTATGTACTATCTCTAGCTATTGGTAAAGTAAATTAAATTTTTAAGGTTCCATATAGGTATACATCCAATTTGATAAGTTATTTAACAAAATAGAATATAATGCAACATCGAACAACTTTTATTTCCATAGAATGTTTTACAATCCGATCTTTTATATTTTACATGGTATCTTTGACTTACATTTGCTTTGTATGTAACTACTACATTTATGGTAATGTTTTTGCTAATCAGTCGCACTTTTACAAAATAAAATCGTAACAATATACATGGCGATGAATCGAATATAATTAAATTAATATCTTTTCGTGGTATGTATACGTATGAGAATGAATGCTAATTGAATGGTGTCACTTATCTTTAATTTTATTATTTAAAGAAAATTTGCGATCTGTGATTAAGTTTAATGCAGTCGTCCTAAAAGACTACATAAATTAGACAATATATAAAAGCAGCATTACGTTTTAAAGAAAATTATTCACAAATGGTATATCCGACCACAAAGTTTTGCTTGCTCGTAAGTCGCAGTTGCAAAGAACTGAAGGTACACAGGTCTGCTGTTGACTGTCATACCGACTACATCCAGGGCAAGTGACGACATAAGGAGCCCCCATTGAACATATGCAGTATTTGTTGCAATCTCTGTGTTGCAAACGGATAATCGGACTAGAAGACGTCTGCTCCGGACAGTGCCCTATACAGTAATCGACCATTCTATTTGTCGAATATTCATGATAACAATGGGCCTCTTTATCTACACAGGTTCCAAGTACATAATCAAAAGATGATGCATCAGGGCATTCTGCGAGATATTTGTTTCCGTCTTCGCATGTATAGTATAGGTTACATTGATAATTATGGGGTATAAACTTGGAAGTTCTGGTACAGTCAGTTATGAGCGAGCAGTGCGATTTTAAATCTACGTTTTCAGGCCAGGCACATTCTCCTGAGATTTTATCGTAGTACAGGCCGCTGGCACATTGCTCGATATACATGTCCCTATCACTGCATCTACAATATTTTTGACAATCATCTGCGTAACTACTTGTGTTGTGTCTTGTGGCCTCACACATTCCGCATTTCTTAGTTTCATCACATGATGGGCTCACATAACAGTGAGCATATCTATTATCGACGCATCTTTCTTCTCTATAGTCAAAGTATTGTCCTAACGGACACCATCCAATTTCTTTCCAATTCCCTGAACATGTATAATATCTGTCACAGTAACATTCATGAGGAACTTTCTCGTAACCGAAACCACAGTCGAAAGGATTACACTGCGTCGGCCAGTAACTTATGTCTTCTGGCCACTGGCAGTTTTGTGTGCGACGATCGTAATACATATGGCGGGGACAGGTTTCTACGGTGGCGGTTCCCTGGTAGCATGTACAATACTTGCTGCACTCCTTGTGGGGCAACCGGCTAGTGCTTGACGAACAGGTGCCTTCGCAATGGTTATTTCCACTGGGGTAACAGATAGCTTTGTCTTCTGCCACACATTCTAACAGTTTCCAATCAAACTTTTCGCCTGAGCGACAATTCATCCATTGGTATTCTCCGTTGCGACATACGTAATATGCATAGCAGTTACTCTCGTCAGGTATTTTGTTTCCTTCAATGCAATAGTGCGGGCGCCAGGTCGTAGTCGTAGTAGAAGATTGATCACCGTTGCAATTCCCAACGTTTTCGGGTATATCGCACTGTTTCTTTTGTGGATTGAAAATTAGCCCTCCGTTACACGACCGATCACATTTGATACCGTCCGAGCATTCGTAATAAAGCTTAGAGCACGTACTAGCAGGATAGCGAAGATAGCCAGTGGCTGGACACTCAGGTGAATCCCGACAATTTTCATATAAGTAACCATCGTGAGAATACTTTTGGTTCCAACATATGGCGACATCCCGTAAATCGCAAACTTTCCTAATAAAATCATATACCATGCCATTAGGGCATATGGCGAGAAACTTCTTTCCGTCTTCGCAAGAGTAATACTTAGTACAAGAGCATTCGTGTGGTATGAATGTATATCCTTCTGGTGGACAATCTTGAACATCTCTTTCCTCCACTGCATAAGGTAGGAAGTCTGTGGCCAGGTCGGTTTGATTGAAGTTCGATGAACACTCGTGTCTCGGAGGCCAGGTACATATACCCTTGGTTTCATCGAAAGACAATCCATCTTCGCAAACTTTCTGTACTTTAACACCATCCACGCATTCGTAATACAAACCGCAATCCGTCTCATGAGAAATTCTCTTAGTACCGGTTGCAGGACAGCGGACATTAGACACACATTGTCTACGTTCATCGTCGAATACATGACCCGATGGGCACTGTCTTACAGCGTATTGACCATCGACACATTCGTAATACAGCGATTGACGTTGGCAATCATGCGGCAGAAGTACAGCCTCCAACAATTTACCTGTTGGACACGAATCGTAAACTTTACACTTGGCGACATCTTTGTGTACACATTCTAGAGAGTCGGAACAAAACAGCTGTTCCTCGTCACACGCTTTTAAGACTTTTTCTCCGTTCTCGCATTTGTAATATAGACTACAGTTGGTGGGATGAGGTTGTATGAATTCGTCCTTTGAACAATCCGGGGCTCTTGACGCGCAATTTGCCTCCCATGGCAAAGTACAATTTTGAAGTTCAGGATCGAAATGTAGCTTTTGTCCCGGGGCAAATTCTGGGCAATTCGAGAGTTGTTTCTGCCCATTGGAACATTCGTAAAATTTGGTACAATCGTGTTTGTGAGCGAGCTGTACGATTTTTCCTGAAGATTCTGGACATTTTGTTGGAATTTCATGTATTTCGGCAAAAGCGTTCTCCGTCACTGCCAAAACGGCAATGACCAGTAGTAATAAATCTGAAATAGAAGAAAATAGCAAATTTGCCATTCTGTATGTCAATTCTATTCTATGTGTCATGAAAAAAAGCTAATTTTTGCTTAAATGGTAACCAATGTCCCCTACATCTTAAAGAAATCTTCCAAAAACTTTAGTGACGACTTTGGTGATTTTAATTTTTACAGTTACTGATTACAAATAACTATTATAAGCGATTAATATGTTTTGATTATCATCATCAGTGACGGACTAAAACGGGTTCCGTCATTGGTCATGATTATTGCTAATCAAAGGAATTTTGTCATCGTTAATGGTTATAAGTAACTAAAAACGGTATGGATCGTCAGTGTAGCAACCTGACGAATGCATATACGACGCAGTGTTGAATATAGGGGTGCTAAGTGTAGCAGTTAACTGCATAACAATTTTCAATAGTGGTTTCCAATAAGCAAAAAATGTTCATCTATGATGATTATTCGTAATTGAAAATGGCCTCCTTCGTCGTTAATGTTCACCAGTAACCGAACAAATTTATTTCGTCCTCTATATTCTCCCAAGGAATACACGTCTACTATATGCGATATAAGATAAAGTCCCGAAAGCAACCTACGTGGTTGCGAAGTATATCACAAGTAAAATTACTCACCTCTCATTCCAACAGATTTATTTCTGACAATAGAAAGATAACACACTCTCCTACATTCGGTTTTTACGAAGAAACTGACATTACCAAGTTATAAGATTTGACTTTTATAGCTAACTTATCGTACTATCAGCATATCTTAGTGCTTTGTATTGGACGATACAATCATTTAACGATTCAGGCTTGCTGTATTCAAACGATAATTATCATTATAATCTTACTCCCAATTTTAGAGTTATTACTCAGGTATAAATCGGCTTATCGTTTCGCGCTTCACATATCAAAAGTGCGATGCTGGGATAATATTACTTAATAACAACACAGAAAATATATTATATACTTAGATATATATTTAGGAGCGCTGTGAATGCAAACTGTAATCAACATTTGCATTGTATGTAACTACTACATTTATGGTAATGTTTTTGCTAATCAGTCGCACTTTTACAAAATAAAATTGTGACAATATACGTGGCGATGAATCGAATATAATTAAATTGTTATAGTTTTATGCTATGTATACATATAACAATGAATGTTCATTAAATGATATCATTTATCACTGATTTTATTATTTACAGAAAATTTGCTATCTGTAATCAAATTTAATGCAGTCATCATAAAAGATTCTATAAATTAAATTAAATATAAGGATAGCATTACGTTTCAACAATGCAGCATTGTAATGTGCTGAAATTCAGTGATACTCGATGAAGGTGTTACGACAAACCATTTATCTTTAGTAATTATTCTACGAATTTATTTCTTTTTGATTCTACGATTCATTTTCCAGCTTTTAACGAAAATTATTCACAAATGGTATATCCGAAAAATCACAAATGTTTGTTTGGCAGTAAGTTGCAGTTGCAACAATGAGCATTCTTACTCATACAGCTTCTGAGTACATAATCAAACTTTAATCGAGTATCGCATACCTCGCAATATTTGGATCTTTCATCACATTCATAGCAAAGTGTACATTTACAATAATGGGGTACAGCACCAATATTACTGCTACAATCAGTTAGAGACGGACAGTTCGACGATAAATTTGCGTTTTGAGGCACGTTTTCCCGATATTATATCGTAGTACAGACCGCTGGCACATTGCTCGTTCCTATCGCTACATCTACAATATTGTTGACAATCCTTAATCACTACTGTAAACAGTGAGCATATTTAATATCAACGCATTTTTCAGCTTCATAGTCAAAGCCATCTCCGCTTTTACAGAACTGAAGATATTTCTTATTGTTTATACAAGCATAATATCTGTCACAGAAACACTCGTGAGGAACATAATTGTCACCGAAACTACATTCGCTAGGATTACAGTACGTCGGCAAGTCATTTTCCTGTATGGCTTCTGGAAAGTTGCAGTATTTTCTGGACCGGTCGTAATACGTATGACGGCCACATATTCTAACTGTGGCAGTTCCATGTTCGCATTCACAAAACTTGTTGCATTCCCTGTGGGGCAACCGGCCACTGCTTGACGAACAACTGCCTTGGCATTCGTTCTGTCCTGAAGGGCGACATTGAGCAATGTCTTCTGACATACATTTCCTCTCCGCCCAATCAAACTTTTCGCCTGAAGGACATTTCATCCATTGGTATTCTCCGTTGCGACATGCGTAATATGCATAGCAGTTACACTCATGAGGTAATTGGTTTCCATCAATGCAATAGGGCGGGCGCCACGTCGTAGTAGTAGTTGTAGTTGTCGTAGTCGTAGTCGTAGAAGTAGTAGTACTAGTAGTAGGTTGATCACCGTTGCAATTCCCAACGTTTTCGGGTATATCGCACTGTTTGTTTTGTGGATTGAAAATTAGCCCTTCGCCACACGACCGATCACATTTGATACCGTCCGAGCATTCGTAATAAAGCTTAGAGCACGTTCCAGCAGGATAGCGAAGATAGCCAGTGGCTGGACACTCAGGTGAATTCTGACAATTTTCATATAAGTAACCATCGTGAGAATACTTTTGATTCCAACATATGGCGACATCCCGTAAATCGCAAACTTTCCTAATAAAATCATATACCATGCCATTAGGGCATATGGCGGGAAACTTCTTTCCGTCTTCGCAAGAGTAATACTTAGTACAAGAGCATTCGTGTGGTATGAATGTATATCCTTCTGGTGGACAATCTTGAACATCTCTTTCCTCCACTGCATAAGGTAGGAAGTATGTGGCCAGGTCGGTTTGATTGAAGTTCGATGAACACTTGTATCTCGGAGACCAGGTACATATACCCTTGGCTTCATCGAAAGACAATCCATCTTCGCAAACTTTCTGTACCTTAACACCATTCACGCATTCGTAATACAAACCGCAATCCGTCTCATGAGAAATTCTCTTAGTACCGGTTGCAGGACAGCGGACATTAGACACACATTGTCTACGTTCATCGTCGAATACATGACCCGATGGGCACTGTCTTACAGCGTATTGACCATCGACACATTCGTAATACAGCGATTGACGTTGGCAATCATGCGGCAGAAGTACAGCCTCCAACAATTTACCTGTTGGACACGAATCGTAAACTTTACACTTGGCGACATCTTTGTGTACACATTCTAGAGAGTCGGAACAAAACAGCTGTTCCTCGTCACACGCTTTTAAGACTTTTTCTCCGTTCTCGCATTTGTAATATAGACTACAGTTGGTGGGATGAGGTTGTATGAATTCGTCCTTTGAACAATCCGGGGCTCTTGACGCGCAATTTGCCTCCCATGGCAAAGTACAATTTTGAAGTTCAGGATCGAAATGTAGCTTCTGTCCGGGGGCAAATTCTGGGCAATTCAAGAGTTGTTTCTGCCCATTGGAACATTCGTAAAACTTGGTACAATCGTGTTTGTGAGCGAGCTGTACGGTTTTTCCTGAAGATTCTGGACATTTTGTTGAAATTTCATGTATTTCGGCAAAAGCGTTCTCCGTCACTGCCAAAACGGCAATGACCAGTAGTAATAAATCTGAAATAGAAGAAAATATCAAATCTGCCATTCTGTATGTCAATTCTATTCTATGTGTCATGAAAAAAAGCTAATTTTTGCTTAAATGGTAACCAATGTCCCCTACATCTTAAAGAAATCTTCCAAAAACTTTAGTGACGACTTTGGTGATTTTAATTTTTACAGTTACTGATTACAAATAACTATTATAAGCGATTAATATGTTTTGATTATCATCATCAGTGACGGACTAAAACGGGTTCCGTCATTGGTCATGATTATTGCTAATCAAAGGAATTTTGTCATCGTTAATGGTTATAAGTAACTAAAAACAGTATGGATCGTCAGTGTAGCAACCTGACGAATGCATATACGACGCAGTGTTGAATATAGGGGTGCTAAGTGTAGCAGTTAACTACATAACAATTTTCAATAGTGATTTCCAATAAGCAAAAAATGTTCATCTATGATGATTAGTCGTAATTGAAAATGGCCTCCTTCGTCGTTAATGTTCACCAGCAGCCGAACAAATTTATTTCGTCCTCTATATTCTCCCAAGGAATACACGTCTACTATATGCGATATAAGATAAAGTCCCGAAAGCAACCTGCGTGGTTGCTAACTATATCACAAGTAAAATCACTCACCTCTCATTCCAACAGATTAATTTCTCACTTTTGAAAAATAACACACTCTCCTATAGTAGGTTTTTAAGAAGGAACTGACATTACCAAGTTATAAGATTTGACTTTTATAGCTAACTTATCGGGCTATCAGCATATCTTAATGCTTTGTATCGGACGATACAATCATTTAACGCTTCAAGCTTACAGTATTTTGGAACGATAAATATCGTAATCTTACTCACAATTATAGAGTTGTGGAGTATTGTTTGAGAATAAATATCGTGAAATAACGAAAGCGAGACATTGGTGTCGCAACCCATCAAATATATTTTGAGTAAATAAATGAATAAATGTACAGCCGTATACGTGAGTCGTTCATACAAAATATAAAACGCGGAATAAATACTCGTTAATGTTCGTCGCGCAACTCGATAAATACTCGGAGATACTCTGTAGTTATTATTCTATACTATTCGATACTGTTCGATACTCTGCGACATACTTCTATACTCTACGACACTAAATCGCTGGCGATCGCGTACGTTTATTTATACTGGTCGGTGTAGAGTCGGAAAATTCAAATTCATCTTCATTCGACGGTTGCCTGTAGCGGCGACAAAACAACATCGTGATTTGAATTGTCCTCTGACTCGTGTGCCGCTACAGAGTTATCACTCAAGTATAAATCGACTTATCGTTTCGTGCTTCACATATCAAAGGTGCGATGCTGGGACAATAGTGCTTAATAACGATACAGAAGATATGTTATGTACTTAGGTATATATTTAGGAGCGTTGTGAATGCAAACTGTAATTAAAGTATTGAAGATGTCGAGAAATAGGAAGCAAGCGTTTCTGTATAACAATTTCAACGAGAGAAGTAGATTACTCTTAGAAGAGTTTCATAAAAAGAAGTAACTAATATAAGACAACTCCAATACATACATTGTATAAACATACATGGTATAATAGAATCGAATTATTCGATTGGACTTTATAATGTACCGATAAAGATTTAAAACGTACGTTCTTAAAATTCTTATCCTGTTGCAAAATGATACAGATGAGATCGCGACACGATAGAATTGTAATATAATTTTAACAATCGAGACATAAATATCTGCAATTATAAATCGGAAATTTGTTATTCATTGCGCATATTTTATATATATATATATGAATGAATTGTGAATTATATATCACGATAATGCCAATAGACGGCTTTTTATATTATTAATAATAATGAATTAATTATCTCCGTGTTTCATTCGTATATCTTCCCAAGGTTCGGTTGTCAAAACCTTTTATGATTTCTGTTAAGAAAAGCGATTATGTTTACCTACATATTTCTACGATGATGATTATCTTGGATAACGTTATCACGGAAAAGAAATTTAGCTTAGATTTCTAAAATATTATGAAATATGCATTATATAGAGTTTTTACTCAATGGAAAATTCGCGTACTTTACTTCTTCTTCCGTCCTCGTCTGACTAGGATAAGGTTGATCTACTGATTCTGCAAGTAACACCGTTGAAAATATTCAGATATTCGATGCGGATTGAACTAGTATTTATCTGTGACGATAATTTTTATCATATCAGAGATGACTTTTAGCACATTATATGCAAAGATACGCTGATTAAATATTTCCTAACCAGAATGGCACCCAAATTAACTTAGAAAATTTTGATTGTCTATAGCAGGCAAAAGTTTGTTCAAGTTAGTTAAAACAATGATTATCTTAGTCAATTTACAAAAAATAAAAATTCTGATATGCCCGTATTTCGAATTTAGATGTCCAGTTTATACATACAAATTTTAGTTAAAATTGTCAAATATTTACAAAAATTATTGAACAAGGATGTATTGAAACAAATGGATTCTTTAAAATCTGTTTATATGCTTATATTTGTTGTTGAGAATATAAAATTTATCCATGGGAATCTATCCGCATTTTGAGAGTTTTCATCCGGGAAATGTGGACCTGCGGAAATCAACCGCTAACAACACAGCATATATTATACATCTAACATCTAAGAAATACAATTCAGTTTGTTAAAAACTCCAATCAGTATAAGAAAAAATGTTACCTTAAGAAATTTGCCGTAAGCAAGCCTCTCTCTTCAAAAAGTTCATCCGTGAGAGATCTTTGCCTGGGCCTATCTAATATTGTTGCGAAATAAAATAATCGTTCAACTGGTGCGATGAAAAAGGCTTGTTATTCTTCAGAAATCAGTTTCCTATCGAATAATCATTTAACACGGACAAATCGGAACTTTTATCTTGCTAATTAAAATGTCGATTTAGTTATTTATTCTTATTTTCGGATAACACTCGTGGAATTGTTAGCTGTTTCATGTTCGCCTCTTTCAAACTCGAAACCGTTCTTTACTTGTCATTTTTCAATAGTGTTGATTACATCTTCGTGATAATGCTTTGCTGATATGACCGCATTAATAAAAACTGAGCGTTAAATGTTCAATGTTTCATTTGCCACTTCTGATAGTCGACGACTTTTAAATCTAGCAAGTGAAAAAGCAGCAATAACAGCTTCATAGGAATTAATATCCAAAGACAGAAACCTTTTGAATCTTCCGTTAGAACTTGGAACTAGGAACCTAACTGTTGCTAAGATAGTTTCCCAAATTGGATAACTTCGAAGTTTTGACTTATTAATTTGCTCCCGAACATATAGGAATCATGAGATTAGACATCCATAGTACATATTGTTTTCAGCCTGTACTTTATCTATAGCAGTTGCAAGAGAACGCAGACATATCAGTAATCCATCCAAGTAAGACAAATTGAAATCTCTCTGTGAAGTTACATAAGGTGTCTAATGTTTCATGCAACGACAAAATCTTCTCCGCATTAGCTAACATTTGAGAAAATAAATCATTCCAATATTTTTTTTTTTTTTCTTTTTTCAATAATCTCACAGTTCTCAGGACGGGACGACAAATTTCAAAGTGGAGGCACATTTTTATGATACGCCGTCATGTAAATTTTTTAAACGTAATACGAATAGTCGCGATCATAAATATGTGAATGAACACTACGATAAAGATGTGAAGTCAGAAAACTGTCATTGGCATGAAAGTCAATAATTTCTCCAAAATGCGCCACATCTGCTTTTGTACACGAAAATTTGGAAAGGATTTGGCAAAATTCAGCCCGTTTTAAATCGCTATTGCAACAGTTTAAAGAAAACTTAACTTATACAAAGCATGAACGTTATGCAATTTCAGAGCAATTTGTTTGAAATGAGCGAATGCGTGAATTTGAGGCGACGCTGTGACAAAGCCATCGATGTTCTTTCAAGTATATTCTCAAGCCAAAAATATCGCCAATTTTTTGGGAACCAAATAACAACAGTAGCGGAAACATATTTTACGTTTTGCAATGCTTTTGTAACGTTAGTGACTAGTACTATATATGCACCATATAATGCCTATATTTTTAAATGTGGTTTTGAATTTTTTATTTTCCATAGGCGCCGGAGGTACAATTTTGTCGATGATGTACATTTCGATACTCTTCTTTAAACTATGTACTATCTCTAGCTATTGATAAAGGAAATTAAATTTTTAAAGTTCAATATATGTATACATCCAATTTGATAAATCATTTAACAAAATAGAATATAATGCAACATCCAACAACTTTTGTTTCCATCGCATGTTTTACAATCCGATCTTTTATATTTTACATGGTATCTTTGACTTACATTTGTTTTGTATGTAACTACTACATTTATGGTAATGTTTTTGCTAATCAGTCGCACTATTACAAAATAAAATCGTGACAATATACATGGCGATGAATCGAATATAATTAAATTAATATCTTTTCGTGGTATGTATACGTATGAGAATGAATGCTAATTGAATGATGTCACTTGTCTTTAATTTTATTATTTACAGAAAATTTGCGATTTGTGGTCAAATTTAATGCAGTCGTTCTAAAAGACTACATAAATTAGACAATATATAAAAGCCATTACGTTTTAACCTTGTAGCATCGTAATATTATGGAATTCAGAAATACTCGATGAAGATGTTACAACAAACCATTTATCTTTAGTGATTATTCTACGAATTCATTTCTTTTTGCTTTCACGATTCATTTCCTAGCTTTTAAAGAAAATTATTCACAAATGATATATCCGACCACAAAGTTTTGCTTGCTCGTAAGTCGCAATTGCAAACATCTGAAGGTACACAGGTCTGACGTTGACTGTCATACCGACTACATCCAGGGCAATTGACGACATAAGGAGCCCCCATTGAACATATGCAGTATTTGCTGCAATCTTGGTGTTGCAAACGGATAATCGGACTAGAAGACGTCTGCTTCGGACAGTGCCCTATACAGCGATCGACCGTTCTTGACGAGTATTCATGGTAACAATGGGCCTCTTTATCCACACAGGTCGCGAGTACATAGTCAAAAGATGATGCACCAGGGCATTCTGAGAGATATTTGTTTCCGTTTTCGCATGTATAGTAAAGCTTACATTGACAATTATGGGGTATAAACCTGGAAGTTCTGGTACAGTCAGTTATGAGCGGGCATTGCGATTTTAAATCTACGTTTTCGGGCCAGGCACATTCTCCTAAGACTTTATCGTATTTCAGACCGCTGGCACATTGCTCGATATTACCGCTACATCTACAATATTGTTGACAATCTTTAATCAATTATTTCTATAACAGTGAGCATATGTACTGTCAATGCATTTTTCTTCTGTATAGTCAAAGAGCTTTCCGCTTTCACACAAAAAAATGAATTTCGCATTGCCTGAGCATTTATAATATCTGTCACAGTAACATTCATGAGGAACATAATTGTCACCGAAACTACAGTCGGAAGGATTACATTGTTTCGGCAAGTTATTTATGTCCTCTGGCCAATTACAGATTTGTCTGTATCGGTCGTAATACGTATGTGGGTAACAATTTCGAATTGTGGTAATTCCACTATCGCATGTACAATACTTGTTGCAGTCTTTGTGGGGCAAATTGCTATTACTTGACGAACATGTGCCCTCACAGTCGTTGCTATCAGATCTGTAACATTGAGCAATGCCTGCTGGCATACATAACTTCTTTATCGAATCAAACTTTTCGCCTGCAGGACATCTCATCCATTGGTATTGTCCGTTCCGACATAAGTAATATGCATCGCAGTTACACTCGTGATGCTGTTGGCTTCCTTCCGGGCAATTGATCGGGCGCCATGTCGTAGACGTAGTTGTAGGCGGGCGCCATGTCGTAGACGTAGTTGTAGGCGGGCGCCATGTCGTAGACGTTGTTGAAGATACATAATCGTGGCAGTTGGGAACATTCTTAGGTAGATCGCACGAGCTGATTACTGGATTGAAGACGTACCCTTGGTAACACGACATACGACATTTGCGACCGTTGAAGCAATCGTAAAATAAATTACAATTAGTTTCATGAGGATAGCGACTATGGCCA
The DNA here is from genome assembly GCF_024516045.1 of Bombus affinis. Lineage (NCBI taxonomy): Eukaryota > Metazoa > Arthropoda > Insecta > Hymenoptera > Apidae > Bombus > Bombus affinis. The sequence goes on along the minus strand of NC_066355.1, from coordinate 7,552,080 downwards.
TCAGATGGACAATCAGATGAAAAATAACAATTTTCATTTAGGAACGTGTCGTTAGTATACATTTCGTTCTTACATATGGCGGCATGCGGCAAATCGCAAACTTCTCTAATATAATCATATATCATGCCTTCAGGACATTCACTAACATACTTATTTCCGTCTTCGCAAGAGTAGTACTTGGTACAAGAGCATTCGTGTGGTATGAATGTATATCCTTCTGGTGGACAATCTAAAACATCTCTTTCCTCCACTGTATAACGTAGGAAGTATGTGGCCAGATCGTTTTGTTTGAAGTTCGATGAACACTCGTGTCTCGGAGGCCAAGTACATATACCCTTGGTTTCATCGAACGACAATCCATCTTCGCAAACTTTCTGTACTTTCACACCATCCACGCATTCGTAATACAAACCGCAATCCGTCTCATGAGAAATTCTCTTAGTACCGGTTGCAGGACAGTGGACATTAGACACACATTGTCTACGTTCATCGTCGAATACATGACCCGATGGACACTGTCTTACAGCGTATAGTCCATCGACACATTCATAATACTGCGATTGACGATGGCAATCGCTATCATGTGGGAGAAGTACAGCTTCCAACAATTTACTTGTTGGACATGAATCGTAAACTTTACACTTGGCGGCATCTTTATGTACACATTCTAGAGAGTCGGAACAAAACAGCTGTTCCTCGTCACACGTTTTTAAGACTTTTTCCCCGTTCTCGCATTTGTAATATAGGCTACAGTTGGTGGGATGAGGTTGTATGAATTCGTCCGTTGAACAATCCGGGGCTCTTGACGCGCAATTTGCCTCCCATGGCAAAGTACAATTTTGAAGTTCAGGATCGAAATGTAGCTTCTGTCCGGGGGCAAATTCTGGGCAATTCAAGAGTTGTTTCTGCCCATTGGAACATTCGTAAAACTTGGTACAATCGTGTTTGTGAGCGAGCTGTACGGTTTTTCCTGAAGATTCTGGACATTTTATTGGAATTTCATGTATTTCGGCAAAAGCGTTTTCCGTCACTGCCAAAATGGCAATGACCAGTAATAATAAATCTGAAATAGAAGAAAATATCGAATCTGTCATTCTGTATGTCAATACTATTCTATGTGTCATGAAGAAAAAGCTAATTTTTGTTTAAATGGAAACCAATGTCCCCTTAAAGAAAACTTCCAAAAACTTTAGTGACGAATTTGGTGATTTTAATTTTTACTGTTACTGATTACAAATAACTATTATAAATGATTAATATGTTTTGATTATCATCATCAGTGACGGACTAAAACGGGTTCCGTCATTGGTCATGATTATTGCTAATCAAAGGAATTTTGTCATCGTTAATGGTTATAGGTAACTAAAAACAGTATGGATCGTCAGTGTAGCAACCTGACGAATGCATATACGACGCAGTGTTGAATATAGGGGTGCTAAGTGTAACAGTTAACGGCATAACAATTTTCAATAGTGGTTTCCAATAAGCAAAAAATGTTCATCTATGATGATTATTCGTAATTGAAAATGGCCTCCTTCGTCGTTAATGTTCACCAGTAGCCGAACAAATTTATTTCGTCCTCTATATTCTCCCAAGAAATACACGTCTACTATATGCGATATAAGATAAAGTCCCGAAAGCAACCTACGTGGTTGCGAACTATATCACAAGTAAAATCACTCATCTCTTATTCCAACAGATTTATTTCTGACGATTGAAAAATAACACACCTTCCTATAACCGATTTTTAGGAAGGAACTGACACTACAAAATTGTAAGATTTGATTTTTATAGCTAACTTAACGGACTATCAACATATCTTGCTACTTTGTACCGGACGATACAGTCATTTAACAATGTAAGTGTAGATTATTTTCAAACGATAATTTCTATTATTACTTTACTCGTTATTTTAGATTTATCACTCTGATATAAATTGGCTTATCGTTTCGGAATTCGCATGTCAATGGTGCGATGGAGGGACAATATTGCTTAATAACGATGCCTGTTCGCTTCCATAATTGCATACCCTCGCTTTCAAAAGGAACTTCTCCAATATTATGGCTGTTCCTGGATAATTCGGAATTATACAAAGAAGATGAAAGCGTTGGCAAAGAGTGTTGTAAATTTTTCTTTCTCAATTAACTCTCTATCAGTACATTGTCATGTTTCAGCCATTTTGAAGCAAGAGACTAGAATGATTTTGGCACAACATAATTATTCGGACAGTCGATGAGAAACTTTCAAAGAACTGAAAATGTGAAGTTGGCGTGTTCCTTGGGTTTATTGTATGAGGCGAAGAATTAGAGAAAACATTAATTCTCTTTGCTAGGGAACTCCATAAAGCGGTTTTTCATATGTTCCTATGGATTTCCATGAGTAAACAGGTTTAATATGCAATCTACCATTTGTTTTGCAAAACGTCGCACGGCAAACGTCGTTCGGCTTGAGGATCACTATGCGGGAAGAGATATTTTGGCCGATTTTTAATTGTCAATGACTAAAAAACAAAGTCGAAATCGTAACTTTTTTATTCTTGAATTTTTCGGCTTCAACAAACACCCCTTAAATTTCTTGTTAAATTACTTGTAGTCTAACAACACCTTGTGCAATATGTACGATATAAGAATATCCCAAAATAAGATAAAGTCTCAAAAGGAACATATGTGGTTACGAACTATATCTCTTGTAAAATTACTCACCTCTCATTCTCGTAAACAATTTGTACAATTGAAAAATAATAAAAACTCCGAAACTTGGTTTTTAATAAGGAACTGACAGTCCCAAACGATAAGATTTGACTTTTATAGCTAACTTATCGCACTTTTAAGATATCGATATGTCTCCTTGCCTTATTCCAAACGATAATATCATTAAACAATGGAAGTTTCGATTGGTTTCAAACGATAATTTTCTTTTATTATCTTACTCACAATTTAAGAGTTATCATTCAGGTTTAAACCCGCTTATCGTTTTCGACTTCACATGCCAAAAGTGCGATGGAACAATGGTGCTTAATAACGATACAGAAAATATGTTATATACTCAAATATATACTTAGCAGCAGTTGTGTATGCAAACTGTAATCAAAGTCTTGAGAACGTCGAGGAATTCGAAGCAAGCGATTCTGTATAACAATTTCGATGAGAGAAGTAAAATACTCTTAGAAGAGTATCGTAAAAAGAAGTAACTAACTTCAATACAGACAACTACAATACATACATGGTATAACAGAATAGAATTATTCGATTGGACTTTATAACGTACTGACAAAGATTTAGAACAAAAGTTCTTAAAATTCTTGTCCTGTTACACAATGATACAGATAAGATCGTGACATTATTAGATTGTAGCATAATCTTACTGATCAAAACCTAAATACCTGCAATTATAAATCGGAAATATGTTAGTCATTACGCCAATAGACGGCTTTTTATATTACTCGGTATATTATATTTATGCTATTTTCCATTATAACGTATGATTTAATTCTTTCCTTGGCTTGTTATACGTCATTTCCTACAGATTTTGGCATGCTAAATTTAAACCTAGCCTAGACCTGCCCAAATTTTATTTAGAATGACGATAAGAAGCAACTGTTTGAAATAATTTATTTTGGATCTTTATTTTCACTATTATTATTAGAAAATAAATAAAAAATGATGAACGGGTAAGATAAGTGCTTACTGACCCCATTAAGAATCGAACACACCAAAGTCACTTATGTCCTCCAAACAACTCATCTTCAACGAAATAGACCGACCGTATTGTACCACCTGCGAAAATCAGCCGCTAACAGCACACCACATATTATACATCTAACATCTAAGAAATACAATTCAGTTTGTTAAAGACTCTAATCTGTATAAGAAAAAATGTTACCTTAAGAAATCTTTGCAGCAATTTGTCGTAAGCAAACTTCTCTCTTCAAAAAGTTCATCCATGACAGATCTTTGCCTGGGCCCATCTAATATTGTTGCAAGAGAAAATAACCACTCCACTGGTGCGGCAGATGAAAGAGGCTTGTTATTTTTCAGAAAAGGGTCTCTTACCAAACGGTATCTTGCCAATTAAAAGGTCAGTTCAGTGATTTCCTCTTATCTTTGTATAACACACGTGGAATTGTTAGCTGTATCATCTTCGCCTCTTTCAAACTCGTAACCTTCATTTACCTATGATTTCTCAATAGGGCTAATAACATCTTCGTGATAATGCTTTGCTGACATGATCGCATTAATGAAAACTGAGCGTAGAAGGTATACCTGATGAATAGGTCGCCTGATATTATTTCAAAGAACAATTTCACAATTATTTCAAATAGTTATAAAATAAAATAACATGTTATTTGAAATAATATTTCAAATAATGTAATATCAGAGGTGGTTACAGGCATGGAAATAATTATGAAATAAAATAACGTCTGAGCGTGCTAGTAACTGATTATAACGAAGATGTTAATTAGATAAACAAATAAAATCACGATTTTACTGAGTTAAATAACATTTGCGTTTATTTTTCCTTTTCATTGTATTTATTCATATAGAGTAGAGAAACAAAAATATCGCACGAAATCGGTAAAATCCTTTACGAGATTACGACGCAGTACTCGATCGCGGAATCGTATATAACTGAACTAATTACAATTGTTTTCACATGTTAAACCGTTGTGATGTGAATTTGACCCAAATATATACATAAGCGATAGCAATCTAGCCACTCGATAATATACGACTACGAATCTCTAAGCAAAATCCCATGACATGGTTAAAAAAAAAAAACATATTTGAATATTATAAATAACTGGCAAATGATTGTTGATATTGTATATATATGGTGTCTCGCCTGAAATTATCATCTTAATTTTTGTCGTCATTACATTCGCAGCGAATTCGATGGAAGTTGAATGGTTTCGGGGGGTGCACATTCTGACGTTAACAGCTTTTTCTGTGAGTAACCATATGGTGGATATATTGAGAAATATATTTTTAGAACAATAAGAGCGTTTATTTTAAGCTACAATAGTATAACGAATTTTTCAGTTAAATGGTTTTAAAATAAGTTTTGAAATCGGTTTACTCCAATCAATCGATAAGATTTATGATAAATTCCTGTAGATAACGAGAATCCCCAAGCGAAACTATTCCTATAGATAAGAATTCAAAATAATTTTGATGTCGTTTTTCGTGGAAATTCTGTCTACGCTAAAGTATACATACGTCGCGATAGAACGTTATTCTTGTCACACACCTTTATACCTTTGACATACATTAGTTAATTTTTAATTTTCATTAAGAAACTAAATACCAACGAGCGTTTCGATAAAATGTACATAACTTTCGTTGGAAGAAAATATTGTTTAAAGAATAGAGGGAAAACGAGAGATTTAAAGCCAAACAGGTACTACCTGCTATTGCACAAGATCTAGGAATATTTGTTCCTTATTTCAGGCACCATTAACGAAATTCGACGGAACTTCGATATTTTAAAATTAACTTCTTCAATTCAATTCGATTCAATCGATCGGTCAATAAGATTACTATAAAAATTGTTCTATTTCGATCGATAAATTCAAATTCGTTCCTTTCGATCAAACCAATAGCCGTGTCTATGAATTTCGATATCACTAACTTGAGCAGTTTATATTTGCAATACAATCTCTGTATTACGTTAACGGAATGATGCGAAGATATGTCTCTTTTAATATTTTACAAATAATTTGACATAAAATGTCAACATCGCCGTTGATATATCGACAAAATCGGAATTATTAGATCGTGTTTCAAACTTACGATTCGTGAAGAAATTTGATATCGCGATATTACTTGTACATTTATATGCCAGTGAAATACCAAAGGATTATCTTTTGTGAATAAATTTTACTTATGAGTGAAGAAAATATATTCCACCGATAAGGTAGATTTCGATATTCAATTTTAAGCTATCGACAGCTGGAAACGTTTCGTCATTATGAAAACTATGAAATTCACAGAATACAGTGCGATATAACACAACTTTTATTTCCATTTTATTTTCTACGATCAGGTCTTTCATATTTCACGTGATATTTTCGGTTTATATTAGTTGTGTACTGTTGTATGCTAATGTCTTTGGAAATCGATTATTTTAGAAATCAGTTTACAAAATAAAGTATTGATAATAACAATGAATAATGTCAATAATGATAAGGAGATAGATAGCATTGATTTGATAAATCAAATTAATGTTTCCAACCACTAAACAATACGCAGTATTGTAAGAATTCTATTTCGGGCGATGTCCTTCATGTCGATCGTTCGAATATCTATGATAACAACGTGGATCCTTATTCGCACACTTTCCGAGTACATGATCAAAGCAAAATCCATCGTTGCGTTACTCACGATATTTTGATCCTTTTTCACATTTATAGTAAACCGTACATTACACATTCATGAGGCATTATACTATCAGCATCACTGGTACAATCAAACGATATGCAGTCCGACAGTAAATTTACATATTCAGGTCAAGTACATTCTCTAAATATTTTATCGTAATAGAGATCTTTGGGAGGTCTTTGCCCGAGAATCACGTTCGTACCCTCTCACCTACAGTATTTTGTGCAATCTTCGTGAACGAAGTTGTTGTTGCATCAGTCAAATAGATTTCGTCGCATTGCCCAACATCTCATGGGCTAGCAGTAGCAGTGAGCTTCTGCACTGTCAACGCATCTTTCTTGTTCATAGTCAAAGTATTTTCCGTCCTTGCAGAATACAAGATATTTCATTCCGTTTCTGCATCTGTAGTATTTGTCACAGTGGCATTTATGTGGAATATTGGTTCCCATAGAATTAAGCCAGCACGGGAAAGGTTCGCATGACACGTTATGCAGATTTTCTGGCCACTCGCATTTGTGTGTTTCCCGATCGTAAAATTGTTTGTTAGGACAAATTTCAACCATGGAGTTTCCATTTTCGCATTTACAATACTTGCGGCAATTTTCGTGGGGCAACGTGGTATCTGTTGAGGAACATTTGCCTTCGCAGCCATCCACAATCCCTTCGGGATAACAGCGAACCCTGTCTGATGGCTTGCATTCCAAATCTACCCAATCAAATTTTTGCCCAGATGAACAGTACTGCGGTTTTTTCTCACCGTGGCGACATACGTAATATTTATTGCATTCATAGTCATGATGATAAAACTTTCCTTCTTCGCAACCGGGGACGCTGCATTTTGCATCTTTTGGATAGGTACAACTCTGACTATCACGATTGTATTGAAGATTCGGAGCGCATTCCTTCGACACTTTCTTACCATTTTCACACTCGTAATATAGAGAGCAATTTTTGGGATTAGGGAAACGGCGAATCCAATTCTTACAACCACAATCACACTCGTTTTCTGATGGATCAGAGCCGCCTGAAGTTAAGCAATCAGGGTTATTCTTTGGTATATCACACGATTCGATTAATGGATTGAAGACGTATTCTTTAAAACACGACCGAAGACATTTGTAACCATTTTTACAATCGTAATACAACCTGCAATCTTTTTCATGTTTAAAGCGTTTACTACCGTATGCTGGACAATCATTCGAATAATGACAATTTGAATCTATACCTCGCAATTGAATCTCGTAATGAGTCATTACATTCTTACATACGGCAGCATACGGAGCATCGCAAACTTTTCTAATATAGTCGTATATCATACCGTCCGGACAATTTTCAATAAACTGACGTCCGTCCACGCAAGCGTAATATTTGGTGCAAGAGCGTTCGTGAGGCACGAACGCATTTCCATTCGCTGGACATTTCAGCATGATATTTTCCTTGGTTGCGTCAAGTAAAAAAGATGTAGCCAGCTCGGTTTGTTTGAACAAGTTCAAAGAACATTCGCTACCCGGTGGCCAAGTACACATACCTTTCATTTCGTTGAAAGATAATCCATCTTCGCACGTTTTCTGTGTTTTAACACCATTCACACATTCGTAATACAAAGTGCAATCCGTCTTGTCAGGAATATATTTAGTACCGTTTTCAGGACAATAGACGTCAGACACGCATTGTCTGCGTCTATTATTGAACACTTGACCCGACGCGCATTCTCTTTCAACGTATTGCCCATCGACACATTCGTAATACAGAGATTTGTATTTGTGATTACATTCGTGTGGGAGAAGTACAGCCTCCAACAATTTACCCGTTGGACATGAATCATAAACTTTACACTTGGTGGCATTTTTGTCTACGCATTCTAAAGAGTCGAAATTAAACAGCTGTCCCTCGTCACACATTTTTAGGACTTTTTTCCCGTTCTCGCATTTGTAATATGATCTGCAGTTGGAGGGATGAGGTTGTATAAATTCTTCCCTTGAACAATCCGGTGCTCTCGACGCGCAATTTGCCTCCCAGGGGAAAGTACAATTTTGAAGTTCAGGGTCGAAATGTAGCTTCTGTCTTGGGGAAAATTCTGCGCAATTCCAGAGTTGTTTCTGCCCATTGGAACACACGTAAAACTTGGTACAATCGTGTTCGTGAGCGAGCTGTACGGTTTTGCCTGAAGATTCTGGGCATTTTGTTGGAATTTCGTGTATTTCGGCAAAAGCGTTCCCCGCCACTGCCAAAAGGGCAATGATCAGTAATAGTAAATCTGTAATAAAAGAAAATAATGAATCTATCATTCTGTATATCAATACTATTCTGCGTGTCATAAGGGAAAAGCTGATTTTTGTTTAAACGGGAAATATTGTTAAATAGATTGTTTAGAAAATTAAATGATTAATAGATTTTGATTTTTAAATGTTTCGATTCGCTATAAATGATGAATATTTTTTTTTTTTTTTTTTTTTTTTTTTTTTTTTTTTTTTTTTTTTTTTTTTTTTTTTTTTTTTTTTTTTTTTTTTTTTTTTTTTTTTTTTTTTGTTACCATTATTAATAACGAACTAAAAGGATTCCGTTATAGGTAATAATTATTGGTAAGAAAAAAAATTCCGTCTCAGATAATGAGTGACCAAAAATAATGTCTGTTATCGATAATATTTGCCGGTATATTTTGATTAGAACTGTTATGACGTCTGATTTTAACTTATCGAATATCTAGTGATCAGAATGTACCGCGATCGGCTAATTCTCTACTCATTTATCTACCACCTTAAAAAATGATCACGAATTATTTGCAAATTCAAATTACTTACATTTCATTCCAAAAAATTTTATTCTCATTCTTTACGCAATCTTAAATACGAAAATAACGCACTCTTTTATGATCACTTTTTCAAAAGAACTGGCACTTTTAAAATAGAGTATTAGTCTTTTATAGCAAACTTATCGAATTATCGACCTGATAACTTGCATCAATTCCTTTTGTTTAGCGTATCACATGACGCTATCTCTTAAGAATGAAAATTAAGTTATTTACAAGCGATAACAGTTCGAAATCTACGTATGTAGGTGACCCATGAGGTAAGTATAGCTAGATTGTGTAATAATTGTTTACAGTACAGGAAATATAGGCATCTCGAAGGATTAAGCTCTGAGTAACGTATTCAAACTATCAAGAAATTCGAAGCGGTTAATTCTGCATAACAATTGGAAAGAAAGTAGGATATACGTAAACTATCATTAGTACATTATCATTGACAAAAATATCTAATAATAGATAACTAAAATACTATTATAATAGAAATGGAATCATTACTTCTATTGTAAGAGAATCGAATTGTTCGATTATAGCTTAAGACTCCTTGACAAAAATTTAATACCAACGTTCTTAAAATATAATCTTAACACAATTCGGTTGTATTATAATTTTCCCGATAAATGTATATAGATACAATCGTAAAATCGAAAAAGTGTTATTCATTTTAGCGGTTTCGTTTGATCTTTTCGGTGAATCGCGATAATGGTAATGGACGTCTTTTTACATCATCGAATTTATTCGTTTTATTTGTACACCTTTTCAAGAGCTGATTATATTTTGAATTATACTTACATATTTCGATGTTGAGAACTATCATCAAGAGAGATAGCATGCAAAAGAAATGCAATCTTGCATTTATTTATTTATTTATTATCTATTTAGCAAATCACGGAAACAAGCCCTATGGTACAAGGAAGAAAACGAGTTACAATATCGTATAACAGGTATACAACAAAGAAAACAAAAAGAAATACATATATAAGTATATAAGAAAAAAGACGTACGAAGGAATTTAAGTTATAACACATTAGAAGTTGAACAATTGCAACGCTGATCATCTTAACTAATCATGTATGTAGTAAGATCCAGAGAAGAGATCGGTTTGTTGCTATTTGCATAATTGCAGATTCTGGTGACGAGATCACTAAATCTAGGATCACTCTAGAAGTGAATCTGAAAGACCCAGAGTATTGTGTAAAGAACGTGAGCAAGCATCGAAATCAATAAGTTAAAGTTACAGAGAATTGATAATGTGATTATTGACGATTTTAAATAAAAAAAAAATTATGAGATTTTATCAGATATATATTATGTATTTCTGATTAAAATTTCAAAGATTTTTTCAAAAAACATAATGCATAGAAGCATATACAACTCACAGCAAGCAGAAATCTCAATCTTTTACATTTCCTTCCACTTTCGACTATGTCTAACTACGATGAAGTTAATCTACTGTTACGACAAAGGATAACCGTCAACAATGTTTTCAAACATATTTAATACATATCTATGTACATTCTTTTGTACCGAATTTCCTGCTTGTACCTGCTTTCACTTGTTATCCATTTGCTAGTAAATGATTTCACGTCTATTCTGTACGTCGACAATGTATGTAGCTTGGTATTCTGTTACCGATAGTCGATAATAACGATGCTCAGAGGATAACAATAATCTTGTAGCTGCATGGAATAAATACATATCTCGCAAATGCAACGCGAGCGTCTCTGGCATCGTTGCATCGGTGATGCACGTCTTCGTCGCGCTCCCTCAAAAATAACGATCCAATGAGAAGCGTGTAAACAATGGTTGGAAAGCTTAGGATTGGCTGCGTTGTCGCCAAGTCGAGTCAGAGGAACCAATCAGGTAGAACGAATCTCGATCCAAGGGAAAATGCATCGGTCGTCCTTTACCCCCACCAGTGACGGCGGCACGTCTCATATTCAGTAGACTCGGCCATTTCTATCGTGAAGCGTAGGTACTCGCTCGGCCGCGACATTTTTTTCTGTAAAACCGTGCGGGTATTCCCGTAAGCTTTGCAAAATAACGCGACGCAAAAGGATGATACACTCCGGGCGCACCAGGCTCGAGGTAAGTCAATGCATCGTCTGACAGTAAACGGGCTGGCTATGAAACGCGCGTCAAAGTCACTACGGGGGGGTCGTGCGTGTGTCCAATGTTGTCATTGCCGAGGCGAACAGCTGATCCGCTCCCCTGGCCTCCGTAATGCTTGGCAACGTTTTCTCGATTGGTTCTCGGCCTCTTGCCGTGACGATGAGCAATCAAAGTCGACGGTGAACAACATATTTCGACGATGCGTCGTTCACGAACAGTTAAAGGAGTTCTTACTTTTTGATCGCTACCATTTCGCGTATATCTCCCTTCTCGCTCTCCTTCCTTCTCTTTACCTCTCTATCACCGCGCGCTCTTGCTCTCTCTCTGTCTCTATCTCGGCCTCTTTTTCTCCTTCTCGTTTACCGTCTCTATTTCTCTGATCGACCAACCAACAACCAGCCAACTCCATCCTTTGTTCTTCTTTCTTTCTGTACCTTGGTTCGTTCCCTTTCAATTTCTATATCTTCGTTTTCGTCTTCGTCGAGCCCGTTGTCACCCTCGTCATCGTCGTCATCGTAATCGCTCATCTAAACGATAACAGTACATATCTACATTCGCGTAATGTTTTGTTCCCACATTTCGCGCATTGTCTTTCTCGTTTGTTCCATCGTCATCGTCGTCGTCGTCGCCGTTGTCGTCGTCGTCGTTGTCGTTGTCGTCGTCGTCGTCGTCGTCGTCGTCGTCGTCGTCGTTGTCGTCGTCGTCGTCGTCATCGTCGTCATCGTCGTCGTCGTCGTTATCGTCGTTGTCGAATACGCAATCTGGATATTAGTCTCTCAAACTGTGCTATTCTGCCAGTTGTGGGTTATTTCGATCCATCTTCGATGGATGTATCCTATGCAAACTCGAAGAATATCGTCGTTGTCAACGACGAGGTTCGTACCTCGCTACCTCTCTTTTTTTCCTCACTTACATCGTACCTCTCTTACTCATTCGACGATCGTTACACGCTATTAGAATATGAATGAGCGTTGTCCTCGCCAGATAAACAATCGAACAATTGTCACGAAAAATCGTCTCTTTATTTTCGAATCCGTTTTCTGTCTCTTCGCGTCTTTGTCTTTACCTACCTCCCCACTCCATCTTCCCAGCCGCCCTCCCCTCCCTCTTCTCTTACCACCCCTCCTATCCGTCTGTGCAGCGTCTCATTTGTGTGGGTGCCTTTTACGCTCACGGATCCTTGTTCCGCGTCGAAGTGCCGCGGATGAACGGATCCGTGCATCCATCCACGTCGTCTTCGTCGTTCCCTTTGTCACCGTACGTTTGTAGCGAAGAAGAACGTGGCCTGTCCGCCACGCGGTGCTGTTCGATTGTTGCAAGAAGCACGTTGCAACCTTGCAGATTTGGAGGGAAACTGGCTGACCGTGGTCTATCTGGCTGGCTAACGTGGCTCGTGTGTAAACAGAAACGGCGCGCGTTGCTGATCAGAGTCTCCAATTCGGAGATATCTGCGACGTTGGACTGCGTTTCCTCGTGATCTCAACCATGTTTCTCCGCCGAGTCATTGGTTCGGTGTCTCGTGTTTTCTCCGCTGTGTCCATTTCTATCCGAATATTCTCCTCGTGATCGAAACTTTGGAATTGGAGGAACTCGTCGTGTACGGATGTATCATCGCTTTAATTATCCGGAATAGGGTTGAACACCTGGCCGACTTCCATGGCCTTTAAATATCTTGCCAGGGTCAAGATTCTGAGTATGTAACTTTTTCCTATACATGTGTAATCTGTTGCTAGGTTTTAGTTTTCAAGGTATAGAAGACAACCAATGTTTCACGCTATATACAATTACATCGTTGTTCTAAATCAGAAAACGGTACAATTCCTAAATGAAGAGAGATTCTGTGGCTGAAAATAAGACCAGGAATAGTAAATTTACGAATATACTTTCGAGAAAATCAAATTTGAGAACCTGGAAAATCTGTTCAAATATTTTGTTGATTTTTGCGAACCTTGTATTTGCAACGTGTAAATATATATCTTACAACATTGATATCCATCATCAGTTTGGTTTCATAGACCAGCACATTACGATTATGACAGTCGAAATTTCAAAATGTTTTACGTCGTATGTACGATATACACATAAGAGTTTTCTACGACGAGTGTTCAAATACTCTTGCACGAGCATCGTATACGCACGCGTAATTAATTGGTATGGCGTGTGTCTCGCGATGATTTAGAATTGGACTTCCCTCGTGTGTTTGGAGGTCTTGAGCGTTAGACACAGCAGTCACCCGTTGTATCTCCTCTAGATCCAAATGGAACGGTTCTCTCTTAGATAATAAACATGGTCGGCGCCGAGGCGCAATCATTAAATCGCGTTTTATTATGCCGCGATCCGACGCAGCGATCGCGTTAATTTCGTCGATCTCTCCGCGTTGCACAAGAAATCTTTGCAAAATCGATCGAATTACCATCCGAATTTTGATTTACACTTTCTCCTGAAATCAGCAAGGAACATCACGAGAATGTTAAAAAACATCACGTTTACGTACAACAAAGGGAACAATGCGGTCGCGTGTGTAAACACGGCGATAAATCGATACGATGTTCGTATCGGCTTACGCAACCTGTTTCTTAACGAAGAAATGATTTCGCAGGAAGGATTCGTCGGACAGATGTACTTGCGAATGACGTTACATTGGGAATGTCCATCGAATGGTCGATCGATTTCTCTACACCGCGCCGGCGATTGATACAATCTTCTTGAAATTTCGAACTCACGTGCAAAGAACCGTAGCTTGGATTGCATACAAAAACGATCGTTAAAGGCGAGCTTACGAACCAAACCTTATACTTAACGCTTTAACTCCAAAATCATTAAATCGATCTCTAAAAATAGTAAAACTGATAAACCTATGCACTGACGAAAGTTTTCGAACGTAGCTCTAGCAACCTCTCGTACATATAATCCGTGTGTCTTACGAAAGATTTTGATAAACATTCTAATCAGGCGCAACTATCGTGATCATATTAAAAGTCATATTAGAAAGATTTCAAAGGACTCTGAGATTTATAAATGTATACAGAAGTTACAAAATTGTCACGTTTAATTATTCGTTTAATATCGATAAGCCTTCGTTTTAACGCTTGTTATATATATATTTAAGATTGTTATTCACGATACCTAATAATTTCTTATTAATTGTACGTATGTCTATGGCAAATAGTTTCTATCTTTTGTATGCATTTCCAACTTACTTCCAAATTTTACTAATGCAACCAGTCGTGTCTCGTTGCACAAAAGTTTGTCACGATAATTATTCAAATATACACTTTCGTGAGTCATTGTATGCTGTATTTTATTGTTTTCAAGTCAAACGTATCTGTATTATACCGATGTACGATTGTTTCGTCGTCTAAAATTGGTACCACAGGTACTTTCGTTCATAAATTATTTTCATACGTGAAATCTAAAACGGCTCCATGACGCTTTTGCACGCCTCATACAATTTCCAACCGAATGTTATATGTAAACATTTTAATGAAAAAGAGTGCTTCTCTATTTGTCAACGATTTATGTATTTGAATGATGCAAGGTAACACAAAAAAGAAGCAATGTGTGATAATGATGCAAATGTAATTTTTTATGAGTCTAAGCAACTTGCTCAAACAAGAAAGCCTTGTCAAAAGTAATTATTAGATGGTTATTAGGTACGTAGATATTAATCAGGTGCAGAATTTGATCCATGTTAAAAATACATGATACCCCGATGCTGCATTGCGAGCTAAAGGGCTAACTGAGATGTTAGGACGAGTTCAGTGACCTACATCGCAAGGTCATCGAAGGTCACATACAGGTGACGTGGTAGGTGAGCGAACCTTAGAGATTCTTCGTCGTTGCATGCCATTTATATAAACTGATACGAAAGAAATACAGGTATAAATTTCGATTTTTAATCTGTCGTAATAATTCATTCCTCGCCTACCGCAGAATTTTATTTCATCATTACGTGTACAATAGAAAATTTATGTATCATTTACGAGGTAACATTTCATTTACGTTACTTTTTTTTTCAATTGATGTAGATCATCGGAATTCTATCTTCTCACATTGTAATTATGAAGTGAAATTCAGAGTATTTTTTATTGTGATTTCTTATCTATATTCTATAATTTTATGATATTTGAATTCAAGTTTAATTATTGCACTGTTATAAAATACGTTTCCTCGAGGTCATGGAAATTCGTCTCATCTTTTCGATTAGTATAGCGAACTTCCGTTCAGTAAAACATAACTGTGATCTTCGATCTTCAAATCCGGTTCGTCTAAAAAAATGTTATTCTATATTTCCGATTTATTTTCTCGCATAGAATCAGCCCGTGGTTGATTGTTCGTTTCTTTCTCGTTCAGATAGTTTTACGAGACATCGCCAGTTTCTATACCTTTTGACGCAATCGACGAACACGAGGCGCACTGGGCCTCTTGAACGTCGACATCAAGTGCGTTTTCGCTAATCCATTGAAAATTCAACGATCAACGTACATACTAATTTATCAGATGATTTGTGCAAATCGACGAGGAGTGGAGGTAATTAATGCAATCCTATCGGAAAACTGTTGCGCTGCCTTCGATCCACAGGTCGATTTCCTTTTCGTTTCATCCCTCCGCATTGCTTCTGAAACGTTAAACGAAGTTGTTAGCATGTCAAGAGCGGTGTTCTAGAATTGAATTCCTGTTTAGCCGATTTGCATTTATTTTGTATTCGCGTTAGAAGATTCGAAACTGCGAAACGTTATTTATAGAAGGATCGATAAAACGGATCGCGTATTGATCTCGCGACCGTTCCGTTCTCTCGGATTGCTGGCTTAGAAGTCGGAATAAGGGTATCATTTTTAACTCACGTCGCTGTGCTATTAACTATTTATTAGCCATACCTCAAAAATCAATGAACGCGGCGGTTCAATGCACCGCTCTGATTTCTACTTAACTTCGTCGACAGAGAACGTTAATAAGAATTAATCCTCTGTGTTACGTACAATCTTGAAAATTTACGAGGGTACCGAGTTTTAAAGAATTATAGAACGTAGAAAGAACATAGAAAAGAGACAGGAGTGCGATACGACGAATCGCATATGTTGTCATTTAGGAAAATTTCATTATCGATCAATTTCATTTCAAGAAAATTCTCGTATACCAAAAATATTGATTGTCGTAGCATTAGATAATTTCTTACGAAACTTCGCGCACTTATCGCGTATTTTGAAAACGCTTATAATCTTAAGTCTAGCAGGTCGTTCTCTTTCTCAATTATGTCGCTACGAACTGGTATAAAAATTAGGAGATCAACGAAACATTTCGCTAGTCGTTCCAGCGTCGTCTTCGTACACGAATATAATAAATGCAAAACGTATCTAATACACGTGACAGACATACAAAATTATAAGAGAGAAAGATTGTAAGAAGAAGGGAACGCGCTTAGTTTATAGCGGTTGATATTATTAGGATAAGGATTTACGTAAAAAGCGAAGGATTTCCATGATCGATGATGATGATCACTGTTTTAGAAAAAAGTAAGTCGCGTGGGCGTGGGAGGAGGGGGCCAGGTCGGGCAAGGGGTACAAGCGGTTGAGGATTCCGGTGCAAGCGGTCAATGGTGGAGGCAACAGCATCCATCGTATCACCATCATCATCATCATCATCACCAACATCATCACCATTACCATCATCAGGCCGGTTATTATACGTCGCAATCGCACACTCACAACAACCCTGTAACGACCATGAAGCAGTCTTACATGCAGGTTGGTCAACTTGTACTCTCACGCATGTCACTTTGTTCTCGCTTCGCGTTATCATCTGCTAAACGCTGTTGTGTCCTTTGAAAATGAAACTCGTGTTCGCGTTACCGCGGGCTCGATCTCATCTTCCGCTAAATCCCGAACGATACGATCTCACAATTGTCTCGAGGTGAATTTATTCGGGTCTGTTTCTTTTTTTTTTTGGTTCCAGCTAACATGGGTGTTTCATGACGACGAGGCGCAGATTAATAAGAAACTGCCAAAAGAATTGCTGCTTAGGTATCGTAACACGTATAACACCTGTATCAGTTGTTCTTCTTTTTTTTTTTTTTTTCTTTTTTCGTCGACCTACTTTGCTTAAACGACTCTCCTCGTTTCTTATTTTCTTTTATTTTCATCGCTGTTGTTGTTGTTGTTGTTATAATAATTATTATTATTGTTATTATTATTATTATTATTATTATTTTATTATTATTATCGTTGTTATATTTCCTTCTTGATGGTGCCGTGAGTTTCTTTTCGAAAGAATAGTCAGACCGGGAAACGTGTAACATAATTACCGTACGTACTATTGGCAGAATTCTTTCGTATCTCGACGTGGTATCGCTATGCCGGTGCGCGCAAGTAAGCAAAGCCTGGAACGTGTTGGCGCTCGACGGATCCAATTGGCAAAGAATCGATCTCTTCGATTTCCAACGAGACGTGGAGGTAAATCGAACCTTCGACGCGTTGTTTACCACTCGGTCAAGTTTTTCGCTATTTCTCTCTGCCTTCGTTTCAGCGGATGGCAAAAAGACGAACGATGTTATGTCGAACTGTAAACTTATCGGACTCGATTTTACTATGAATCTTTAAAAACGGTTGATCCGGCGCGTATTGCCGAATCTCTTTGAGATCCGAGTTGAAAGCCTTTTCATTAAGGTGGTAAGCAACGCGTTGATCGCCCAGAGAAAAATCTTTCCCGAAGATCGTTCGTTTGTTGCAAAACTAACTAGAACGTTCGAAACGCAGGGACCAGTTATAGAAAATATATCGAGACGATGCGGAGGTTTCCTAAAGCAGCTGTCTCTCAGGGGATGCCAGAGCATCGGCAACAATTCGATGCGTACGTTGGCTCAGTCGTGTACCAATATAGAGGAACTGAATCTTAGCCAATGTAAAAAGATCTCAGACACTACCTGCGCCGCCCTAAGCAGCCACTGTTCGAAACTTCAACGACTAAACTTGGACTCGTGTCCCGAGATAACGGACATATCCCTGAAGGATCTCTCGAATGGTTGTCCGCTTCTCACTCACATCAATCTGTCCTGGTGTGAGTTACTTACCGACAAGGGAGTCGAAGCGTTGGCGAGAGGTTGTCCGGAACTCCGTAGCTTTCTATGCAAAGGCTGCCGACAGTTAACAGACAGGGCTGTCAAATGTCTCGCCCGCTACTGCCACAATTTGGAAGCGATCAATTTACACGAATGCAGGGTACTTGCAAATGCAATTAACGTGACTTCCATGTTTTAGCGCTCGTATGATTTGCCAACAGGGACTCGATATCGCGGTCACCTGGATATTTTCTAGATCGTTTCTAAGGCTATGATCACAGTGGACGCGTGTTCCGACGAACAAGATATCCAAAGACCGAAATGTGTACATTCATCGACTGCAAAAAATATTTGCACGTGATTGTATTTATTATAATATTTGCATACTAATTAATTAGATCCAAGTACATTAATTTTCCGCACCATTTACAAATATTTTCATATAATTACGTATACTAATTTGATACTATGAAAGTTAAAATGTAGAATCTACTAAGGCTGTGTGCAAATACTTTATTCTAATTACTCTACATGTGTATTTGCTTGCTCTGAACGAATTTGTCAGAACGACAACTCGTCAAAACACATATATCATTTAGCCGTAATCTACATCTATCGCGCGTATTACGAAATTCCCGGTTAATCAGATATTACGATCGAATAACAAGGGCAAGCATACGAGCGTAAAAGATTACGGATTGAGCGTCGTAATGAATATCAAACCGATGACATCCAGAAATTGTTTCTTGTTGAAATATTTGGTCGAACGTTTTCTTTCTCGCGACGCTGAATCTATTTGGAAAACTATCTTCTACTGGGCGTGTGATTCATGATAACGGCTTCATTGCAGAATATAACGGATGACGCAGTCAGAGAACTCAGTGAACGATGTCCACGATTACACTATGTTTGCCTGTCGAATTGTCCTAATTTAACGGACGCGTCTTTGGTCACGCTGGCGGAACACTGTCCACTCCTTAGCGTGCTCGAATGCGTGGCTTGCACTCATTTCACCGACACGGGCTTTCAGGCTCTCGCCAAAGTGAGTTGATCATCGTGACTGAATTCACTGTGATTCCAAAGAGGCCCATGATATCTGGACGACACGTTCTCTTCGTTATTTCAGAATTGCAGACTGCTAGAGAAGATGGACCTGGAAGAATGCGTTTTAATAACAGACATCACCCTCGTTCACCTGGCCATGGGCTGTCCAGGATTGGAGAAACTGGTAAGCGGATTTGAACAACCTTAAGTTGTGTCCTCGTCGAAGCAACGTCGATGTTCCATGTTTCTTGAAAAAATCACCCAACGTTTCTCTATGTTTCTTCGCCTTTTTGTCGCCAGTAACAGAAGCTGCTGGTTATTACCTTTCGAAGTGAAGTAAGGACCAAAGAAAGAGAAGAAGCCGAAATAAAATCCAAACGTTCGTTGCCTCGGTATGGATAAAACTTTTTAAAATGATGTTCGTTGAATATTGTTTGCAAAATGCAGCAACGACAAGCAACAAAAAGCTCCCGGTTGTTGCTTCAACGAGGACGTAAATTGAACTTGATAAAAGAAATAGTTTTGGATGGAAATGACTAATTTCTCGGATCGGTTACTTTCTTAACGCAGAGTTTGTCTCACTGTGAATTGATCACCGACGATGGCATCCGACAGTTGGCCATTTCGCCGTGCGCAGCGGAACATCTGGCGGTGCTGGAATTGGACAATTGTCCCCTCATCACAGATGCTAGCCTCGATCATCTTCTACAGGCCTGCCACAATCTCAAGCGCATCGAGCTTTATGACTGTCAACTGATCACCAGAGCTGGCATACGTAGACTCAGAGTACCGTATCATACGTTCCTAATTTCATCCTCGAAAATAGTATTTCGCTTATGGAGTGTTGAACGTCCTTCGACTCGATATCGATAAAATGTCGTATAATCAAGGATTATCTTCAAACTGGTGAAATCTTTACTTCTTTTCTTAATTGAAATGCCCTATCTATTATTTGAAACGTAGAAAGCATTTTCGTTCCGTCTTTGTTTCTCTTCGTGCAATCGAATTTTACTTGAAAGATAAAAAACACAGAGAGTTTCAAGTATATGCAGTATCTACTAAAAGTATCGTCATATTATTATATTTATTACGGTACTTCCATATTAATCAATTAGGCGCAAGTTTATTAAATTTCGTATCGTTCAGCTGAATTTTCGTTTGACTCCAAAAATTTGTCTCCAAATATGATACCATAAAAATGAAGAGATTCTACGTGGGGCATTTTAATTAGGATAGCCTAACTGTGAATACTAACAAAGCAAACAAACAATTTTTCCCGAAATCCCGGAACGATTCTGTTCGCTTCTTCGTTGTTCCATTGTTTTTTGTCTTAAATTAAAAAACCATTTGGTTCGTTCTGTTTCAGGCACATTTGCCGAACATTAAAGTCCACGCGTACTTCGCGCCAGTGACACCGCCGCCGAGCGCGGGAGCATCACGGCAGCGATACTGCCGATGCTGCGTCATTCTGTGATTTCGCATAAAAATGACTCTGATGCAAATCGTCCGATGTACCACGCTACCGGTGGACTTGTAATTTCGATGATCGCCGATACACGGCGATCGTGGGACCTTCTCTCTTCCGGTTGCCAGACCGAGACTCTGGTTGCCATTCGTCAACAGTGAGAACAAGCCTCGTCGGGAATGAAATCGCGATTCCTTCGACAGATATACCAATTCGACTCGCAACACACGCAACAAGTACAAAAGGACAGTACGTCACCGTCACCTAACTAATACACACACACACATACTGACACACATACATACATACACACACACACACGCACACACAAAACCACCAGCTGCTGCTGCAATTGTTACTAATGTGTCGCTGCTACTACCGCTCACTATAAAACTGTTTCTATCACCGCTGTTCGACACTGTACAACGGTGTACAATGATATCGTTTCTACTGGAACTCTATTGAGTTTCGATAGTACGTGCTTTGCTAATAATCGCCGTCGTTTCATCACGTGCGTAAGTAAGATCATTCAGCGAAGGAGAGGAAAAGATATTCTTGGATTTTGTTGACGGTCGTTTCGTTCCCGGATTTCACACTTGTAGAGCATCGATTTTTCGAGAAAGTAAGAAACGAACAAAACAGAGAGAAAAAAGTAAAAAGGAAAGGAAACGGGACGACAAAGGACAAAGACGCTAATAACATTGTAAACGAGACGAAGAGGACGATGACGACGCTTGCGATAGAGCAGGCAATTTTTTTATCCAAGCGACACGGTCCGCTCCTATACGGGCAAACGCGATCGTACGTATCGATCGAGAGCCTGAAATTTTCGCGGTCGGATGTTCCACGTGAAACAAAACGATAAGCATATATACATACGTATATGTATTATATACATACATATATACATATATACATATATTTTTTTAGTACGACGCATTCTCTCTTCTGCTAAACGTTAATCGTCAAAGAAAAATGTACGCGCAATCCGTTCCGGGTGGTAACGGCATACAGCATGCGTCCAGTGATCTTTTCTCGAACTCGAAAAGGGGAACGAAAAAAAAAAGGAATGATACGAAGCAGGGAATGGAAAACGACGTCGCGTTAAAACGTGTTTCAAGCTGCGTATAAAAGCCGTGCTATTATTCTAGACATTCAATTTCTATCGAAGATTCGTATCTTTGTGTGTGTGTGCGTGCGTGCGTGTGTATGTATGTATGTATGTATGTGCGTATGTGTGTATGCGAGCGCACGCTTTCGTACGTGCATGTGTATGCGTGTGTGCGTGTTGCTGTAGCAGTTTCTCAAACGAACACTGCCTATTATAAAGTTATCGATAAAGAAAAAGAAGAAAAAGAAAAAAAGAAAAGAACACGAAGAAAACTCGACGAAGAAAAAAAAATGGTTTAAAAAAGAGAAAAAAAATAGAAAAGACACGAAACTACCAAAAAACAGAGAGAGACAGAGAGAAAAGAGAAGAAGACACGCGAGAATCGTAGAGATGATCGCGGGTTGTTTGAATCTCACCGCGAAACCATAGATCGACCCGTGTACCGTCGTTCGTTTTAAACTAAATGCATAAACATTGTTCGTGAAAACGGGCGATACGTGTTTCTGTCTACCAAAACCGAAATTCTCGATCTCGCACACGCGACTGGTAACTGCGACACCTACGAATTTCTTTCTTTTCCTTTTAATGAGACCGGCGTGCACATCGCGAGATTTAACGCACCTAACGAGAACGGAAACGTGAAACTTAGATGAATCCGGCACGGTTGTTGACTTCGCTTCTTCTTAGCAAAGAACCGAAGAGAAAACGACGAGAAAGAAAAGGAAGAAAAAGACAGGAGGGAAAGAAAGACATAGATGCGATGATCTGTCGTGTTCGAAACTCCCATCTAATTACTGTTGGCGTCCGTTGGTAGTACGTTTATGATACATTTTACAAGAACTCGCAGACGAACGGCTAAATACACGGACAACTGGTTCTGTTCGCGAGTCGCGCTTATTGAGTCTCTAATGTACTATGTTCCACCTCCTAACGACCCAGACATTCGTATATACAGCTTTTTATTTTCTTTTTTTTTCATCTCCTTTCGTTTTATTATTATTTTGTTCGTATTTTAATTCGTCATGGACTAGGAGAGCACAGACTGAGAAAACGAATCAAAACGTTGATACGTTGAATAACCCGATTCACTTGGGCCCAGCGATCGACTCGCTGGCGGATTCTTACTTTTTAAGCTTAGTTTTACGGTATGGTGGCAGTACGAGTACCGTGGACGTATTACGCACGTGCCCGTCGTGGACGTGCCAGTACTAGGAAATTCGTTTGCTTCGCGATCTTCGAATCGTGAGTACATATAGTTATATAACATATGAAGAAAGAACGAGAAAGAGTCGGACTAATTCGGAATAAAACAAAATAGAAATGTAAAAAGAGAGCAGAATAGAACGGTACACGAAACAAAGATGCATTTGTCCCCGTTCGTTGGTAAAGAAAAAAGAAGAGGAAGAAAGATCGAGATTAACATTTGGTAGGATATTTGTCATTTGGAAGTATGGGTTTCAGGATGGCAAAGCGTATACATAATAACACTTAACTGGTGAAGAAAATTTTGATCAATGTAGAAGTAATAGAACAAAGAAGAGGAAAGGAGCTTTTTTCGATTATGAGAAAGTTCTCATGACAGAACATTCAACTTTTAATTCCAACAGCTGGAAACAACGCGAAAACGACAGTCAAACGTTCTTACGTATTTTTCTTGCATTAGTAGCCAGGATGTCTGATTGCTATGACGATGAAGGTTTTCGCGTTGGCTGAATTGGCGGAATGTTCGATTGTTGAGACAAAAGGAACTTATATGAAAAGGAACAAGTACGATGGTCCATCCGAAAATATGCGATAGAATCGCCACGTGACGCACTCTATTTTTCTTCTTCCCGTTGTTTCGACGAATTTCGAGGAGCCAGCCATGTACGTGAATCGCGTGTCGTTGCGTCGAATAAAAGAATCGTATAGGTGATTGTTAATCCTTGTTAGCGCGTAAGAACGTACACCGCATATATATTTAATATATAGCGTGTAAACAGAATACCGGATGAAGGAACTATATATATATGCAAATATACAAGAGGTATATATATATATATATATATATATATATTAACAAAAAAGGGAAAAAATCCAGTAAAAAATAAATATATAGATATGATATGTTTTATACGCTGCATGTCATCCATAGTAAGAAATAACGTGATCATCGTAATGTGTCGTTCGGAATCGAATCATTAATTTTTTTTTTCTTCTTTTTTTTTCTTTCTTTTTTTTTTTAGCGATTAAACGATGCACGAAGGGGAATCAGCAGGATAGGCTTCAACGCGAAAGGACAAACGAACAATAACACCACTCTATATGCATCATTCGTGAAACATTTTCCGACCTCTCGCGGGTCTTGTTGAAGGAATCCGTCGCGTTGTTTCGTCCACGAACTTGGTTGAAATTTTCCGCATATTCGATTAATCGTGAAAAAATAACACGCGAACGTACGCACGACTGTCGCCTGGCGCCTCGTTCGATCGAGTTCGGCTCAAAATATGAAGTCAATCGCAGTGCCTGAACCGCCGCAAAACTTGTAAATTATATAATCACGTAGTCGAAATTCCACGAATAATTACTGTGTGGCGGGGGATGTACAAGATTTAAAAACTAATAATAATAAAACGAAACAAAAGACTCTCATATATGCCAGCCACTAAGAATTTTCGAGGGTCTCTCTCTTTCTCTCTCTCTCTCTTTGGCTGAAACGAAACTCGTCGAGCGCCCGACAGCCGTGCACCCACGCGCAATTATTTAACGATGGACATTCGGTGTATCAACGATTGTGATACACCTGAAATCTCTTTTTAGTATCGAAAAATTAAATACTTGGAGTAGACTCGAAGAAAACACGAAAGATCGAAATATTTTCTTTTATGAAACTCTTGGCATAGCGATATCGTGGTCCGTGTAAATAGCTAAAGTTAGCCGGGAACTTGTATATTTTGAATACCATTCGAAGCGTTAAGTATTTTTCAACGTTTCCCGTGAAACAGTCCGTGCTGCAATTTTCGACACTTAGAATCGAAAAGAACCGCCAGATCTCAAGAACGTCGAATACGTTTTAACCTTCTTTCTCTGTGTTATACGATATTATATATTATATACGCGAACGTCTATGCATTTTTACGATGTTACAGGTAGAAAACCTAGTCTCGATACGGTGAGGCTATTAAATTATTCGCATCGGTTAACCCGTTACACGGCATTTAATAAGATTGTAAATTATACGTACGGTTGGTTTGATTCGGCGTACGAAACGGGAGAAACATTCGAATGTCCATCGCTGTTGCACGATTTCTTAATATATTCCTTCAACGTATTGAAAACCAGTTAAAAATCGTCCGTGGCAAAGGAAAAAGAGAAAGTCAAACGGATAAAACTATCGAAAGGAAAATGTATAGTTTCTTAGTCATTGTAAACGCTCGTGGAAACGTTATTTTTAGTAAACGATGGGTTGGTGATCGATGATCAAGACTCGGTGACTCGATGATCGATCACGAACGATTCGCAACTCTATGAAATGAACGAATCGTTAGTACAACAAATTGCATGCCGAATATAATAGAATCGAGTCCCGTTACGTGGAAACATTACGAGACGTAAGAGCCTGTCGGGGATCCTGTTGGTCGTGCATTAGGAAATCGCGGTCGATTTTCGAAAGCGATGTACGTTGGTGTTCATTCGCGTTTGAAATCGAAGATTATCGTAATAAACGAACGAAACATTGAAAAGAAGAAACAAAAGGGAACATGAAGAAGAGGAAGCGAAAAAGAATTGTTCACCGATGGCAGTGTTGTAGTCTATTGGTATAATAACACACAATATGTCGCCGTAAGAAAGAGATCGTGTTGTAACGACGGTTGAAAAGAGGATACGTAAGAGAGAAACAAACAGGAAGAGGGAAGAGGAAGGGTGAGAGGGAGATAAAACGAAGCTTTTGAAGGCGAGTGATCGAGCAAGTGTTTGGCTGTGCAGTAGAATAGGAAAGAAACGTGAGATTCGAGAGAAAGAATGAGAGAAAGAGAGGGTGTGAACGAGAGAGATAAAGAATTCAGATGTTAATCGAAGCCAGCGAAAGTATCAAATACTATAGTACTATAGTACTATACATACATATATGTGTATATATATATATATATATATATATATAGTAGTATAGTACTATATATAAAACAAAAAAGAAACTCGATCACGATCGAGATCCATTCGGTTCACGGTTGAAAAAACAAATTTTTAAAGATAAGAGCGTAACGTATTTAATGGTCTACACGTGTCGGCCTATACGTGCCTCCTAAAGTCACGACGATCTCTGCTTTTAATCAAGGAGAAAAGTAAGGGAACGTCGCGATAGCGTATCGAAAAAAAAAAAAAAGAACAGTAATTGTTACACGGAAATTCGTGTGCGAATACTGTAGCTGATTATACATTGACATTTCGCTGCTTCGACAAGCTACAGTCTACCATGTATATATTTTCATTAATGTATGTATAATAAAAAGTATATTCGAGACAACGATCGGCTCTGTTTAGTGTGCGCTGTCTTGTCATTCTTCACGTGGGCTATGTTATGGTCGGAGGAGAATCGATACACATTTGGAATCGATCGAAACTGTTCCCGTTACGGAGAATATTTTTGGCTTCTGAATAACATATAACATATATATATTACCGCAATGACGTATTTCTTCTAGAAATAAATTTTAAATGAACAAACTTCGTCGGCTTTGTTTATGTTATATAAAACGTTACCCGTTTACGTTCATCATTTTTAATAAATTTTCAATGCATTCTCAATATTTTATATATCACTATATATTGTACAACGATCATAAATAAATATATTAGATAAATGCGTGTGATTATAAAGAAGAAAGAAAAGAAATTGGAGAAATGCATAACTAAGAGAATCAAAAGAACGATGAATGAAATAGCGCGCGTACTTTTTTATTGAATGAACTTACCCATGCTGTGTGTCACGTGACTTCGCACGCGTTGCTTGGCAACGCAATCCATTCGTACGATTCGTACAGTCGCATGGCGGCGAGTCAGTTTGTCAGTTATTTGAGTCACAAGAGATAGTTGGTCGTTTAAATTACGGTTGATAAGTTATTATCGTTCTTCTCTGTGATAATCGTACAAATTATGTTATTCTTTCATAGCTCAAAAACATGTGCAATTGAATGAACATTAAAAGGCATAGAGTCCTTTTCACGTAGAAATCGAAGAGGTTAAGGGAACCTAACCTGGAACATTTTGTTTTGCTCTCTATATTTGTATTTTAATATTTGTTATTTCAATAAAATGACAGATATTCTATGTTTCTTACGTTCGAAAAAATCAGTGATATTGAAGTAAGGAAAAGAAAATAATATTACGGTGGTTTATACAACTTTCTTGTCATTATTTGACACGGTCGTGTACCGTGTTGATTGATAAAAGGTAAATATAACCTGCTGGTGATACCAAATACACAATGAGTAAATACAGAAAAAAGGATTCCTCGAGTGAGGACAGTGATAGTGAGGAGGAAAGACGTAAGAAAGATATTAAAGAAAGAGATGAGTTTGCTAATCGCCTGAAAGCAAAGGATGAAAGTAAAATACGAAAGGTGGCTATGCCAGCTGGTTCAGGAGCAGGTAGACCATGATCCTTTATAATGTTATGCTTTAGAAACAATTAGAAACTTTATAAAAAGATTAAATAAATATATTTGGTACAATAAATACATTTGACAAGACTTATAAACAATTTATTATCATTATTATACTTAATCTGTACATATTGTGCCATAATTTAGTAATATATTGTAGTTAATTACATTTAAATATCAATGTGTATTAGTATTATTATTAATGACATTATTAAGCGTTAATAATGAATAATACTTTTTTGTAAAACCAGCTGAGGCTGCTAAGAGACTCAAAATTATGGAAACAGACATGCGAGAGAAACTGGTACCCAAACTGCGTGTTGAGTCTCGTAGGAAATACTTGGAGAAACGTAAAGAAGATAAGGTGGCTGAATTGGAAGCTGATATAATTGATGATGAATATCTGTTTGAGGAGGAAATGTAATTTCTTATTAATACAACACAATAATTACGTAAAGCAATTGCACAATTACACTCTATTAACATCTTTTTTTAAAATATCAGATTAACAGAACGGGAAAGGAAAGAGCGGGAGCATAAAAAGCAGTTGCTTCAGTTAGCCAAAGAACATGAGAAAGCCAGAGAACTTGAAAGGTTGCAACGTTACTATATGCCTTTGGAAAAGGGAAAAGTGGCACCAGAGTTAGAAGTTCCTGATAACGAACCGCCACAATCCGAGCAAAGCAAATGGGAATCTGATCAGATGTCTTCTGCTGTCTTTCGATTTGGCGCAAAAGACAGGAAAGGTACATGGTATTCAATATCGATACGTGTTAAAATGTTCGTATCTTATTTTTTACTAATTTTTATTAATTTCAGTACAACAGGACTACGATCTTCTGCTGGAAGATGAAGTGGAGTTCGTTCAAGCGTTACGTATGCCTGGCAGTGAGAAGAACAAGAAACGCGAGGATAGTCCTCCCCCGCAAGTAAAGGCGTTGCAAACTATACAGGAGACAAAAAGGAGTTTGCCGATCTATCCCTTTAGAAATGATCTCATTCAGGCTATCAAAGACCATCAGGTACTTTACAGAATTCGTTAAACCAAACTTAAATTATATAAGATAAGCATTGATTGTTATCATGCGATTTAATTCGATTTAGGTGCTGATAATCGAGGGAGAAACGGGTTCAGGGAAAACTACGCAAATTCCTCAATACCTATACGAAGCTGGATTCGCGGAGAATAATAAAATTATTGGCTGTACGCAGCCAAGAAGGGTAGCTGCCATGTCTGTTGCTGCGAGAGTTGCTCACGAAATGGCTGTTAAATTGGGAAATGAAGTGGGTTACGCGATTCGTTTCGAGGATTGCACCTCTCATCGTACTCGTATAAAATACATGACCGATGGTACCCTGCACCGTGAATTTCTCAGCGAACCAGATTTGGCTTCTTACAGGTATAAATGGCATCATACAATGAAAATGTATAAATATATACGATATACAGTACATATCATATTTTATAGAATGTAATAGTTAATTATATTTATATATTTCATTGTTCCCCATAATCGAAAATAATACAATTCGTATGAATAGGAACTTAATCGGAATCAACTCCATGGTGAATGTATCAAATTTAGATTTGCCAACACTGTTCAAACTGATTCTTAGTTACTAACAAACGTCTTCGTACTTGCTTTAGTAAAACAACATTATTTTCAGTGTTATGATTATCGACGAAGCACACGAGCGCACCTTGCACACGGATATCTTGTTTGGTTTAGTAAAGGATATAACAAGGTTTCGAACAGATCTAAAACTCCTAATTTCGTCCGCTACGTTAGACGCTACGAAATTTAGTGAATTCTTCGACGATGCACCGATATTTCGGATACCTGGTCGTCGGTTTCCCGTTGATATTTATTATACCAAAGCACCAGAAGCGGATTACATCGACGCCTGCGTAGTCTCCATTCTTCAAATACATGCCACTCAGCCACCTGGCGATGTACTGGTGTTCCTAACAGGTTTTTTCAATCAGATACTTCTACAAGCAAGTACAACAACTTTTGCTGAAATTTCAAAAGAATTGTTTCGCCTAAATTTAATCGACTCAATCCTATTACTATTAGTATTAGTATATTACTTTAATCTCACTCCTAATGACAAGAACAATAACTAGATTTAGCAAGAAATATTGTGTCTTTTCTTTGTGCTCGTTGGATCTATTTCTTCTCCTTGTGAAAAGGTTCGAGAGTATTCCTAGAATAAAATCGCTACCTGTTTCACGAAAATAACAAACTAGACCTCTGACTTTTTGAAATTTAAAATACTTAAAAAATCTAAGCACTTATATTTTTTGGTTTGGTCATTTGTTATCACTTTTTAATAAATTTCTACTAGGTCAAGACGAGATAGAAACATGTCAGGAAATGTTGCAAGAAAGAGTAAGGCGACTAGGTTCGAAATTAGGAGAACTGTTAATACTACCTGTATATGCTAATCTTCCAAGCGATATGCAAGCAAAAATATTTCAACCTACTCCGCTTGGAGCGAGAAAAGTATGAAAAATAAATTGTATATTTCTCCCTCGTTAAACGTATCACTTTTGCTATTTATCTTTTAACATTTCCAATTGTTGATTGTACAGGTAGTTCTTGCTACGAACATAGCAGAGACATCATTAACGATAGACAACATAGTGTACGTGATAGACCCGGGATTCGCGAAACAGAACAATTTTAATTCCCGAACAGGCATGGAAAGTTTAATGGTCGTGCCGATTAGCAAAGCTTCTGCGAATCAGAGAGCAGGCAGAGCTGGAAGAGTAGCTCCAGGAAAGTGCTTTCGACTGTACACAGCTTGGGCTTACCAACACGAACTCGAAGACAATACCGTACCTGAAATTCAGAGGATCAATCTAGGTATGAATAACTTTGTCACTAGACTAAAAATTTTTGCATTTTCATTTATGCAAAATTTAAAGATGTAAAAATGTGTAGAATGCATATAATATAGAAAATACAGTACTTTTTATAATTCTTAATAGATGAAAGGAATTTCTGTTTAAATTCCACTTCTTTAGTTATATCCATAAAAATATAAATTTCCATAAAAATTCACAGTCTAGTTATCATGAAATGTCATTTTGCCTACTTGTCCCGTGAATTCTCTATGTTTAATTAAATTATCAAACGACAGGAAATGCCGTGCTGACCCTGAAAGCTCTGGGAATAAACGATTTAGTCCATTTCGACTTCCTGGATCCTCCGCCGCATGAAACGTTGGTCTTAGCTTTAGAACAGCTATACGCGTTGGGAGCTTTGAATCATCGTGGAGAATTAACGAAACTGGGTCGAAGAATGGCTGAATTTCCGCTAGATCCTATGATGGCGAAGATGTTGCTGGCTAGCGAACAATATCGCTGCTCGGAGGAAGTAGCCACAATAGCTGCCATGTTATCTGTGAACGGAGCCATATTCTACAGGCCTAAGGACAAGATCATTCATGCAGACACGGCTCGAAAGAATTTCCATGTGCCTGGTGGCGATCATTTGACTTTATTGAACGTATACAATCAATGGCAACAAAGTGATTTTAGTACTCATTGGTGTTACGAGAATTTCATTCAACATCGATCAATGAAAAGGGCTAGAGATGTTAGGGAGCAATTAGTTGGGTTGATGCAGCGAGTCGAGATGGAACTTGTGTCGGGTATCACGGAAACGCTGAATATCAGGAAGGTGAGTGGGTTCAGATTAACATACCTTGCTAGTCTTGTTTCTGTTTGTTGTACAATAGAGAGCTCCATTTGTTTGAACTCCATTTATTGAAACAAAATCTTAGATAGGACTCAATTGAATAATCTATTTGCATTTTTGTCTGTCAGGCATTCTACAACATAGTATTAACTTAGTAACTCTGAGTTAGAAAGGTGTGTTAGAATTCCTTATGTAGCTGAAAAAAATTTTAAATATTGCCTGACTAATATTAGATCTACCAAACCAATCAGAATGATTGGTATCAGATCTTTTGTTTTTACAATTATTAAGTAGTAATATTAAATACAAAGTATTTTTGGTAATGTTATTATTATTTCAGGCTATCACAGCAGGATATTTCTATCACGTGGCAAGATTGTCAAAAGGGGGTCACTATAAAACTGCAAAACATAATCAAACGGTTTCCATTCACCCTAATAGCTCGTTGTTTCAAGAGCTACCGCGTTGGTTACTTTATCATGAGTTGGTTTTCACTACAAAGGAATTTATGAGACAAGTGAGTCATTAAAACTTAAATATGGAAACTTAAAAATTGCTCTGTTTATGATCATTTGTGAAATGAATATTGCTTCAAGCAGTTGAAAAAGAGGGATATAATTCTATGTGATTATGCAGGTGACAGAGATCGAAAGCAAGTGGCTTTTGGAGGTAGCACCTCATTATTACAAACCAAAAGAACTGGAAGATTCTACGAATAAAAAAATGCCGAAAGTTGCGGGACGATCGCACCCAGACGGAACCTACTAATGGTCCTAATAATTAAATAACCATGAATCTTTTCATTTGTATAAAAAAACTGTACAAACAGCTCCGACTTTTGAATGCAATTTTTTATAATATAGAAAGTAGCAAGCCTAGCCACAGTGTACTATACAAGCGTTTGTAACTAATAAATCGTATTATTTATGTTACTCTATATTGTAAATGCATTTTATTTTAATAAAAATTTACACTAAATATAAACCGTCTTTTCCATTTCAATACTCCACACCCCAAGGTAAATAAGTAGAAATTAGTGGACAATATCATAACATACAAATTGCAATTTGAGAATTGTTTCTAAAGGTAATTAAAGAAAATAGCAAGAATGCAGAAAGGAAGCTAAGTAAGGAAAAGAAAGTTAGCAAATTTAGCCATTTTCTTACACATCATATCCTCCTGATACACATCCCCAACTTTGGGACAAAAATCTTTGCCCGAAACCTCACTTACCTTTCTTATTCTACTTGTTTTAGGGATTCCTAGAATTGCAGAAATGTTGTACCTATGTTTTTAAACTTTTCACTTATTCACTACATACTTATCTTAGAGGATAAGATGTGAAATAATGGCACCAAATTATTATGTTTTACAGTTTATTTAAATTTATCTATAAATTCATTTATATTACAAAGCACAGAGCAAATATTATTTTTGTAATAGGAATGCTTTTGCATTCCTATTTTTATGGAGTATGAAGCATTCTTCGCGTGCAGGGTGTTCGGCTACAGGTATAAGAAAATTTGAGGATTGATTCGTAAAGCTAAAATAAGAATTTTCTGAAATAAGTTTTCTCAAAGTGTCCCCAGCTTTCTTCATTTGGTATTATTTTTATTATTCATTTGTCGTAAGTTAGAGCTTCCTCAAAATGAACGAATCGATTTCGTACAAACGATGTTGTGCTTGTGTACAATAAATGATAAAAGACTCGAGTTCTAAGATAAGCGGTTATCCGAAGAAATTCATAAAAATGTAACTTCGCAAATGGCACTGTAACACACGATAGACATTACGATAATGATACGGTGCGTGCATATCAAGGTAGGCGAATGTGGACAATATCTTTCTTGTGAAAAGAAAGCTTTCTATAGATACCATTCTCTAAAGATATAGCTAATCCTATAGTGGCCAGTGTTTTATGAAATTTCTCTGAGATCTCTATCCACGCGATTATACAGAATTTCTTTTTATTTAAAAATCGAAGAGTAAATAAATAGCCAATTGCGTTTTGGTTGGAATTTTTTTTTGGATTATTTGCATTTTTTTGGAAATAGTAACCAACAAATATAATTTCGGTTTAGAGAGACGTGTAGTTCGCCGTTGATTCTTAATCACACACTCGTATACAGCATCAAAGGATTCGCAATTGTTCCTTGTAACTTTCTTAATACGATTTTCTTTTCTCTAACATATAGTGTAGCATATAAAACAAGACTTACGGTTAACGATAGGATATTATTAGACATACACATTGGAATACACTTTGCAAAAATACGTACAGTATTCAAAATATATTAGCCATTATGATATCTAGTAAATGAAACAATCGTTTACCTGGTTTATCGTTTTCCATTTATTTAAACACACTCGTGAAAATATGAATTTGCATAAATATTAATCACACAATTAGTCAATGTTTCCAATCTCCGTGTTGTTCAAGGGTCTACTGTAATAATGACACGATTAATGAAGATTATTCTTAATAAAAATAATAATCGACTTATCTTTCTTTCTCAAACTCCTGTAGAGATTCCTTCCGGATGGAAAATGAGTGTTCTGCAGCCAGCTTTTAATATATTAATCGTCTGTGGATGCTGGATACCACCGTCTTGTCGAACATTCTACGGAAAGTTGTTGTACGCCGCATACACTGCGTTCGTGATTTTTCTATTGTGCAGTTTCTGCATCTCGCAATTTCTGAACGTGATACTGAACGTAAGAACGGCGAACGAGTTAAGCGACAGCTTCTACATGTTCATCGCGTCCATTCTTTCCTGTTGCAAGATCTTTACGCTTCTGGTCAACCATAAAGCGATTAGAATCCTCAGCAGGAAGCTCGACGAGGAACCTTGTAAACCAGTAGACGAGCAGGAGATTACGATCCGAAGAAGATTCGACAAAAGCATCGGGTATATGATTATTTTCATTGTTATATAGTTTCTTCAATTATTATTTTCAATTATTTAACACTAGCCTTATTATTTAACTCAAATGACCGGTTTCAAAATTTCATTTCAAATTCATTGTTTGTTAATATAAGAATTTATCTCAGTGTGTCTTATCCTTCCTCGAGGAGATTCTTCCTCGAAGAAGAAATTTCTTGGCTGTCTGTACGATCTACGCTCGCTCGCTAACAAGCAATTCAGAAATGGACATAGCGGCAAACTTCGTATTTTATGATATTTTCTAATACGAATATTGTATGCGGTATTTTTCGGACGCCGAAATTATCGATATTATGTAATTCGCATTACCTTTGTTCGAAAACAATGAGGAGATTGCTAATTTAAAAAGAAAGAAAAGATTCTTCTAGATGAATATTTCCATCTGCAAAAATTGAAGCATGTATAAACAATATACTACAAATTACGTATCGTGAAAATTTCGAAGAAATCGTAAGAAAGTCGATCTACACTGTAAATACCTTAAAAAGAACCAGGAATCTCATTAATAGGCTATTTGAAGATAATGTGGATTGTTAAAAGCTAAAATAAATTGTTCTAACATGTATGTACATTGTTTATGTACATTCTTTCTCGCTAAAAAAAAAAAATCATATTTCATTGCTTTTCATTTAATCACGCGATAGCTGTATCTTCCATCATTCCGATTTTTCAATTACAGAAATCGAAGATAACTGAATTTGACAAAATATAGCTTCTCAAAGAGAATTACAAAATCCTTCAGCAGGCTATTTAAAAGTAATCTAAATCATTTTTCATTTTTTATTATTTTTTTTTCTTTATCAGAACAAGCGCGCAAGTGGCTTTCAATCGCTCTCGATTTTCAATCAGGTATCAGCATAGGTAAATCGATTGACAAACCTTTGTAGACGCTTTACAGGTCGATCACGATCTACTACACGATTATGGTGATGCTTACGGTTGCCTGTATGATATTATTTTCGTTCCTCACTGACTTCGGCGACCGGAAGCTCGCGTACAAAGCCTGGCTGCCGTTCAACTATTCTGTGTGCAATTGCTATTACATCGCGTACGCTCATCAGATCATCGCACTGATTGGCACGGCGCTTCTAAACGTGGCCTGTGATATGCTGGTTTGTGGGTTGCTCGTTCACGTCTGCGGCCAGCAGGAAATCCTGAAGCATAGAGTAAAGGAACTGAAGAAAGAATCGAGACCTGACATTGGAAAAATCGTGCGTTTTCACGATTATTTATACGGGTCAGTGTTATTCATTCGAATAAATAAATAGAATTATTTCAGTATTCAGTAACCAACATAATACATAGTAACATAAAATATTATAAACACGAATTGCTTTCTCCATGTAACTTGAGAGTATACGTACAAAGTTAAATATACATTGCCATTTAATACATACAAGCTGACTTTGGCTTTTTACGGAGAAAAGATAAAAGATAAGAAAAGATATACTTTCATATCGAGCATTAAAACCGTAATTTAATTTTAATGAAAATCCTATTAATTGTTCTACCTTCTACATTAAGAGTGTGAATATACGATATTTAGTTAAGTATATATTTATGCATCCACTATCGAAAAAATCTTATTATAAAATTTATGCGCGGTATATATTAAAATTGTTTAAATCACAAGACATTTTTCTCGTATTTAACCAACATCGTACAAGCGTATTTTTATTTCTTCGTGGAATCCTCTTCAAACAAATCTTACATTCGCGTTATGTTTAAGCGCAGATACGTTTCGATGATACAGCAGAAGTTTCAAGAAATAATAGGTGTTCAACTCCTATCGAGCACCTTCGTGGTGTGTTTTATCCTGTACGAACTGTCGAACGCGCCAGTGAACTCCAAATATTTGCAATTCGTCTTATACCTGACCTGCATGATGACACAGGTCTTCTTCTACTGTTGGTATGGGAATCAGCTCAAATTAAAGGTAAGTTTCATCGAACCGAGTTATCTGATAAAATTAAAGGTGCTCGACTATGGATTATAATTCGACGATATGCGAAACAATAGAGTGTCGAGGTTGCGAATGCAATCTTTGAGGCGGATTGGATATCGTTTGATAATAGCAGCAAGAAGAGTCTGATAAACGTAATGAGAAGAGCCACGAAACCGATCGAATTGACCTGTGCCTACGTATTTACGATGGACTTGAAAACTTTCGTGGACGTTAGTACATAGAATTAAATATATATAGTCATGAAAGTATTTGGATATCTACTATAGGAACCTGTTATGAACATGTTACGTATGTTACAAAAAACATTTTGAAATTGAAGAGACGAGTCGTGACTAGTCGTGATCATTAAATTGCGGATTTTTATACATTTATGCGTATAAGTGCACAGAATGCACATAATTTGTGAATGCAAAATGTTCAAAGTATAATACTCTTCACATATAATATACATCTGGCAAGAAAAATAGTGTTCTTATTTGACTATGTTTCTAAAAATATGAATTTACATAAATGTTCACAGAGTTTCGAAGAAAAATTCCATAAACTTTTCTATATGCATATGTATACATACATAGCACGTATAATATGTTTATAAAATTTCTATACTAATTGTAAATGTCCAAATACTTTTGTTAATCGGTATAGACATGTGTCTCCCAAAGCAAGGATTCCACTGATTTATTAATACGTTTACGTTTCTTACAGATACTAAAAATGTCGTACTCGACGTACAATTTGCTCCAAAGGACGAAAGAATCTTAAAACACGAAGATTTTCGTAAAAATTAAAACTGATCGTCACAAACGCGTCGGTTTTCGAATTCGAAGTTTTTCGAATGTCGAAATTAAAAATTTGGAACCTCTGCGGTCGAACAACATTCCACGCCTTTCCGCGGGGGACGATCGATGCTAATTTTTACGTGCTACCTTCAAGAAACGCTAATACAATGAAATCTGTCCAACGATATGTAAATCATGCAATTGCCACGCTAAAGATACTAAAATTCAGCTTACCTTTATACGAAGCCTGCTTCATATTCTCTCGTTCTCTTTTCCTTCCAAAATGAAATTCCTGTCGATACTCGTGAACGTTTTTTTTCGAAATAAAAGAAATGTCTATCTTCTATTCCATTCTATGTCCATGGCATCTGTTCAATTTCTCTGCTTGCCAGTCGCTTAAACTTGTTGTTTTATGCATAAGACGATATAAATTGAAAAGACTGGAAAATAAATAGTTGCGAGGAATTTTAAATTCCTTCTGGACGTTTTCCATGCATCTTCCTGGAATTACAATAATAATATAGTTCATGCACCGGAAAGGGGGAAGTTGTATGAACGATAATCTTCGTGCGATACGTATCGATATTCCGTGTCTACTATACATTGTCGCACGCTATTAAATATATTATACGACGACGCATTTCGTCGACATTCGTCCCTTTCCTCTGTTATATTTCCACTTTGTCAGCATACCGTACCAAATAATATCAAGGGTCTTCGGCTATTGTAAGGATAAGTTCTTTCAAGCAAGTGTTAAAAAGAAAAACCCGTATCGATCGAATACTTTGTTATTATTTTCAGAAGCTAGACTCTACATCTATTAAAACGTCTATTAAAATTGACTATTATTTCCAAATAATCGTTATTTTCACAGGAAAACACTTTACTTTTCAAGAAATCGTCGGACGATGATTAGAAACGTCAAAGGCGAGGAAGAGAAATATATTAGCGCAGAAATTTAAAGATACGGGAATATCTATAGGAACGAGCAATTTTCAAAAATTTTCAAAACTGAGCGATGCATCTGTTACGATTGACGTATCGTTTTTTGACAATATGCGCCTGTTGGCGACCGCCGTTGCTATCGCCATTAAAAAATGTCGCATACACCGTCTACCGTTATTACGTGATACTGTTGGTGTACGGTGGCTCAATTTGTCAATTCATCGATCTGATATTCATCGTGGAGACCTTAGACGAGTTCTGCGACAATATTTATCTAACTCTGACATTTTTCATTTCGTGTCTCAAGATGTACAGTATATTGTCCAATCGTAAGAATATCATCGTCATAACGGATATGCTAGAGAGCACACCTTTTCAACCAGAGACGAAGGAGGAGATCGAGATTCGAGAAAAGTGTGAAAAACAAGCCAGGTAAATATTTTACATAATATAATTTTGGTATCGAGAGCGAAAGTGTACCAAACATTTCTTTCTTTCTTTTTTCTTTTCTGCGAATGTGACTTTACAGTTTTCGTAGATTCCAATGAACGTTATTAAATCATACAAAAAACGAAGGGATTAATTTTTTCAAATCAAAGAATACGTTACATTATAATGAATACGAATACGTGTATTTTAGACAGAGAATTATCGATTTTGTTGCGTATCGAACTTAGTCCGCTTAGCTCTCGACGACCCAATTATTTTCAATAAGTTTACTCTTAGCTCGTACGATATAATTTTCTATATCATTCTCGTATATATAATTATCAATAAGGATAGATATATTCCACATGACATTACCTATCGCCTTACGAATCGCCACAGATCGAACGCGTTTTATTACGCACTTCTAGTTGAATCGTCAGTGGTGGTAATGTCGGTGTTAACATTGCTCGGTGCATTGTACAAAGGCGAACATCACAAGCTAGCGTTTCAAATGTGGTTACCTTGGAACCATACTTCGACGGCCACCTATAGCTTCATCTACAGTCAACAAATTTTAATTCACGCCTTCAATGGTCTGCTGCACGTTGCCTGCGATAGCCTCATATGGACGTTGTTGATGTTCATCTGCAATCAGATCGAAATCTTCGGATATCGTTTGAGAAAGATCGAACAAGGCACGAATGATTGCAAACTGTGCATTCGTTATCATAATCTCATCTATCGGTACGGTATACCCCGTGTTTCAGCGTTTCATTTTCTTCTACTCCCTTAACTGAAGATAGAGTATCGCAATTTACAACGTACAATTCATAGAAGACGATCTCTTTAAGTTTCGCGATACAATTATTACAGCTTATTATCATTCTACGTATAATCAACTTTCGTACGTTAAAAATCTCCATTTGTAGAATTTACGTCATTTATCATTTCAACTTTTGTATTCAATATTTAGCGAGTGAGCTAAAAACTCGTTGCACAGTTAAGGGATTACCGATATCGAGGAATGATATTCATATCCGATAATATGTAAAACAATATCGTATATTTGGTAATTGGTTCGTCGACGAAACAATTGCAGATTCGCCACCATGATAAACGAAGAGTTTAAACTGATGATTTTCGTTCAGTTCGCAGTGAGCACGCTGACGATATGCATGAATCTTTACATCTTAACGGGAACGAATGTCTCGCTCGAGATGATTGTCAAAATAATTATGTTCAGCAGCTGTATGTTAACACAGATATATATTTTATGTTGGTACGGGAATGAAGTTGAGCTGAAGGTATTTCCCTTAACGATAACACAATTGTCGTTTGGTTTAATCTTCCTTTGTTAAATCTTTCCAGTAACGTTGTCTGTTCTTCGTTTAGAGCCTCGAAATCTCCAATATGATTTTTGAAATCGACTGGCTAGCGCTCAAGGAAACCACTAAACGGGACTTGTTAATGATCATGATGCGCGCGAGATCGCCCATACAAATGACTAGCGTTTACGTGGTGACGATGAATCTCAAGTCGTTCGTGATCGTTAGTATTGGAAAGAATCGACTTTGTTTTTGACTGACTGACGCTTCCTTATTATCTAATAATCGCTAAAAAATCAGATAAGTCTATCGTACAGTTTTCCAAACTAAACTAAACGAAACTAAAAACTTTTCCATCTTATTGGATATTTTTTCCAGATGAAGTCTCATAGAGAAGTAAAAATGAATTAAATGCGAAAGTTTCAATTCTCCCTGTGAAATAAGAATCCGCAAGGACCAATATACGTAATACGTTCCTTTCGCAATAAAAGTAGACATTGATATTACCAATAATATAATTCAAATTTCCAATAATTGGAAAAATAAGAAATTCGATAGCAGACGTTCCGACTGGCTTGGTAGTCTTATTATTATAATGTATAATCTGTGTTTCATACCATCATACGAAATTCTCTTTGTCGCAGTTGTTGAAAACTTCTTATTCGGCGTACAATTTGCTGCAAGGTATGTAGCAGAAGTTAGCGAGCCAAGCAGCAGCTTCTCGCGAGACGAACAAAGGCACGACCCTTTCATGGACACGCGCAATGGAGGAATGTAGAGTATGTGAAAGGAATAAACGAAACAATAAATAATATACAGAAGCGTTACGTTACGTTTATAACGGAACTCATTCCTCTTTTACCATTAATTTCTCTTCTCCTCTCTCGAAGAAGCCTGGACACCTTTTAAATATTTATCTATGGAAAACGACCGTAGCGTTCCATTCTACACGCTGATCATTTATATTTCAAGCAAACCGCCGTCAATATCGCCATCGACATTAACAACGTGCACCGTGAATTCACGTTGAAAAAAGAAAGGGGAAACAGCAAGACATAGAATTATCGGTATCTTGTTTTGTAACTGTTGCAAAAGTAATTGCGCGACTGCGTACTTTGTAACGGAAGATATTTGTTTCCAAGGTAAAATCTAAAGGTACAGTTCTGACAATTAACTGGTTCATTTGACCGAACTCGATCTAGTATTTAGGTACTCTGTCATTGGTAATATCTTTCGGCAAAGAATTAACAGATCGGAATATACTTTGTGCATATTTATATAAATTCATATTGTTATGAAAACGACTGAAGGAATGAAACCTATAGGGATTTGTTTCGCATATTTTTGCATACTATGCGTATTGCGTGCATTTTTTCATATTTAAATTTCCCACAAATGTGTAAAAACTTGCAGTCTATTGATTATTAATTCGCTTCTACGAACGCGTAAAATATTGCTTTCAATTATTATTTTTTATTATTAGAATTATTTTACGTTCGCAAACACATCGAGGATTATAAGAAACAAAGCTCGGAAAAATTCGAAATGCACACTTTACGTTGGACATTCGCGCTTTTTACTCTGACCGGTATTATACGACCGTCCACGTGGAAATATTTATGGAAAAGAGTTTTGTACGATGTTTACACGATCGTCGTGCTGCTGTTGCTCTTCAGTTTCGAAACTTCCCTAATTCTGGATCTTGTCATCAACGTGGATAATCAAGATGATTTTAGTGAAAATTTGTACGTAACGCTGGTGCTGTTCTCCAGCTGTTGCAAGGCTCTCGTGCTACTAATTTATCGAGGAAATATTGAAATTTTAATGGGCGTTCTGCTAGAGAAACCTTTCGCACCTATGAACGACGAAGAGATTGAAATTCGAACGAAATTCGAGGAACGAATCGAGTAAGTTGGTATTGTGGTTACAGTACGATAAAGATTAAAATAGCCTCGATTAATGAAAGATTTGAGAATGATCCCTTGTCGGAAAAATCGAGAAACTAGAATAAAAATTGAGAGAAATTGTTGCATTTTTATTTAAAAATTTTTGTTTTCGTTTAATATCGATATTTATCAAACAGTTTAAAGGCGTTTGCTTTTATTTAATATTTATAAAACAGCTCAAGCGTAAATGTTCCTTTATTCAAGAGAAAACAAATTTAAAAACAAACAAATTCGAATAGCATGCCATGATTAAAACGGCAGATAATCGAGGTTTCGCTGTATTTGTAAAACGACAATGGTAGAATTAATTGTATTACATTTATAGATGGAACTCCAAAGCTTACTCGTTTGTACTGCACTTCTTCGTGGCCTGGCTATGGATAGCCGCACTTCTTACAGACTTCAGACACGGAAGACTGAAATTTCGAGCCTGGATACCTTACGACTACAATTCACCGCTTCTCTTTCTTTTTAGCTTTATTCATCAGATCCTGGCCACGATATTCAGCACGAATTTGAACATCGTTTGCGATTGTTTGTTCAGCGGTATACTGATTCACATTTATTGCCAATTCGAGATCCTTGAACACCGTATGAAGAACATTACGACGGACAAAAATTACTCGGCGAAATTCTGTGCACATCATCATCACCGCATATACAAGT
The DNA here is from genome assembly GCF_024516045.1 of Bombus affinis. Classification (NCBI taxonomy): domain Eukaryota; kingdom Metazoa; phylum Arthropoda; class Insecta; order Hymenoptera; family Apidae; genus Bombus; species Bombus affinis. The sequence goes on along the minus strand of NC_066355.1, from coordinate 7,509,762 downwards.
TTGTTTGAATATTATTTTACTATGGAAGCAAATATAAGCAAATTTCTCAATGTTCGTTCATTAGAACCGTTTTCTTCTTACCTAGATATTAAGCAATTAATTTTCAAAATCCCCTGGGAAGCAAAATCTTTCAATAGATTGCTTCGTATAAAAATATTTCATGTATTTCTACGTGTATTTTTCATAAATGAGCAGACTTTCGTAATACATGGTTATGTATCCGGGGAAACAAATTACAGATTCGCATCGATGGTGAATGATAACTTCAAAATGATCATGTCGATGCAATTTTTGATAAGCACCGGAGCCGTGTGTTTCAATCTTTATCGATTGTCGGTGATGGAATTTGGCCCGAAATTTATGGAAACAGCGACCTACACGTTGTGTCTGCTCATGCAGGTATTCTACTACTGCTGGTACGGCAACGAAGTCAAGCTGAAGGTACGTTTTACTTGTGATCTAATGGTCTTGCCAGAGGCCGAATTGCGAGATTTTACAATTTCAAATATTTCCGTTCTATAGAGCCTGGAAATTCCTAACGCGGTGTTGGAAAGTAATCTACCATTTTTAGACGACAGCTCGAAGAAGATTCTTTTACTGATCATGAGACGCGCGTTAGAACCTATCGAGTTCACTAGTTGCCATGTCATCTCCATGAACCTCGAATCTTTCGCCATAGTCAGTATCAAAGAAACAAGTGACATTTTAACCCTTTGACAGTGTAATAAAACGACGAAGAACTCAGAAAATGATTAGTTTCGAAAATAATTATATTCTGGTATATGTTTGCTATATATTAGAAAATAAGGATGATTCCAATCGAAAGAAATGATTGGAAGGTGATTTTATTATATTTTTCAATTCTTGCCACACCGTCCAATAATCTTTGAAATGAATGGACATTTTCACGTCTATTATTATTCCGCTTTAGCGCGTACGTGTCTTCGCTTACGTGTAAGTTGCAAAGTTATTGTACTATCTCGTGACGTAAATGCAAGTCAAATTCGCAAGACAAGCAAAGATAAAGAATTCTAGTACTATATTTGACTTGCCTGGATTTTCCTTGGACTGTAATACTGTCAAGGGGTTGACGCGATTCTGTTGCCATTAGAAAGAAATATTTTCACAGAAATAGTTTCGCTATTACCTTAGTAATCGTCTCTCTATCGAATGTTTTGTTTGTGACAGCTGCTGAAGACTTCCTACTCAGCGTACAATTTGCTTCAACAAAGCAAACTAAACGACTAAGAACCATCGTATTTTAATCCGAGTGTAATAAGAAACATGGACTATTCACATGCAAACTAATACAAATGTTCTTTTTTTTACGACACACATCAATAAATCAATATGTTATTTCCCGTTCTGCTGTTTCTTTTGCTCGAAATAAAAATAAAAACCATTCTTTGGCTAATTAGCGCTCTGATGAAACTAGAAATGTCAACATTAGTTGAACAAGCGTCGTACTTTCTAATCAGTAAAGGTAGATATAAAAATAGTATATAATAGTACACATACAATAGATGACATATTTCACTGCATATTTCATGACATATATCAAACGTCTAACAATGAGTTCAATTAGTTATTTGCAAGAGCCATTGGCACGAAAATTTGTCATAAATAACGGAGAAAGAAAATAGCTTAGCTTGACATTAATATTCCAATGACTCTAATAATCCTACATTAATTTATCTTCCCTATCCCATAAGCAACCATAATAAAAAGTTGTCTTCCTTGTTCAACTTTTGAAACGTAACTGAAGCTCGCGATAAAAAGTACACAAGCGGGCAGTAATATAAATGCACGTTAGAAACAGTGAAAACGTCGTCATTAAAAATGTAATTGCATAAGAATGTACGTACACTACTCGGGACGATGCCGAGTTCAAGGTAATCAATCAATTAGAATGTAACTCGCAGGTTAAATGACACACGCTATGGCGTTTAGTGCCACCACAGCATCTATATTTCAATCCAATGAAGTACACGGAAGCTGGAAATGAAAAATAGAGAGAAACGACCACTCTATAATAGTGGTTTTTAAAAATGTAATTTCTTGCATCGTCGCAGCGCGGTAACATCGATAATGACGATAATTATACGGGGGTAAATTCCAAGAAGGAGCTATTCCATTCAAGGCAGCATAAGCATTTCGTTTCCTTAGGGTTGTTAGTAGCATCTAATGCTTCGAACGATACACTTACTTCAAAGATAATCTTTATTTTCATATTCTCATCTTCGATGTTACATTTGATTGGAAATAACTTTTTCTTTTGATCAATTAAAATATACCGCAAAAAAATTCTGCTAGTGATATTGCGAAGCCTGATGGTACAAGACCTAACTGTTCGAAAGTACTTGATCGTTAGATCTTTCCGAACACGAAGTGTTAAGTAAGACAAATTATACCGCAAATATTGAAAATGCACGTACTACGATGGACATTCAAACTTTTCATCGCCAGCGGATATTTTCTACCACCTACGTTGAAGTCTCCGATGAAACGCTTTCTCTATAATTTATATACGGTGTTCGTGACGTTGTACATGTGGAGCTACTGTCTCACGCTAATCATGCACATTTGCTACGACGTGGAAACGCAGGACGACTTGAGCGAGAATTTTGGCATAAGTGTCACAGCAGTTATCACCAGTTGCAAGCTTATGAACTTAGTCATAGGGCGAAAAACTATCATACATATGTTGGATCTACTCAAGAAGAAGCCTTTTGTACCAGAGAACAATGGGGAAGTAGAAATTCACGCGAAATACGACAATCTAATCGAGTAAGTTCTTTCTGTTCGCTATAGTACGTATAGTCGTAAGGAAATTATTTAAAATATTATTTTTTCCCTTTTTTTTTTTAGAAAAGTCGCGATGTTTTATACGATACAAGTCGTATGTTGTGTGCTTGCTTTAGTAGGAACGACGTTGGTCAGTGACTTTAAATTGAAAAAATTAATGTTCCCCGCTTGGTTTCCTTTCGACTTCACCTCCTCGTGGTTTGCGTTTTCTATGACGTTCATCTATCAGTTAGTGGGTTTAATGATCATAGCCACTGGTATCAGTATGTTCGACACGTTTTTCGCCGGCCTGTTGCTTCAAATCTGTTGTCAATTCGAGATGTTGATGAATCGCCTGCACAATATCGAAGGAAATGAAATTCAATCGTTAAAAAATTGCGTTTCGCACCATAATACAATATTCAGGTTTGTTACCTGTGTGCTTTTATTTAATGAAACTAACGAACCGAAAAAAGTTGTATTTTTATTGGTTTTTTATTTTACCACTAAAAAGCTAAGGGTATTAACGCTATTTTGATATCCTAACGAACAATATCTTAGAAATGAAGAAGGGGGTTGAAAAATATACATATATCGTGTCTCAAAAACCAATAAAAAGAAATTTTCATATCGCAGGATTAATCGACAACACTGGATTTCAAAATTACCCAGCTGTCAGAAAGTGGGAAACGTGATTTGCCACTTTTCTTACGCGAAATTTTCAATTAAAGAAAACAATGAAATAACACTTATCTCAATTATTTCAGATTCGCCAAAATAGTAAACAAATTTTTTAACAAAATGATGTTCGTGCAATTTATGGTAAGCGCAGTCGCTATATGCTTTACCCTTTATCAATTAACAGAAGCAAACGACAGTTTGCAAATAATAGGATGGGCATCGTTCATGTTTTCCGCTTTAATGCAAACTTTCTACTTTTGTTGGTTCGGAGATGCAGCGAAAGTAAAGGTAGATACATACACACGTAGATATAATACGAGCTGTCGTTTCATTGTAAATCAATAATTTGTGCACTTTTTATCTCTGTAGAGCCTCGATATTTCTAATATGGTATATAATAGCGATTGGGCAAATTTGAGCAACGACGCCAGGAAGATGCTTGTGATAATCATGGCACGTTCATTGATGCCTGTCGAGATTACAAGCGCCTACATTCTACCCTTGAACTTGGAATCTTTCAAAGGAGTCAGTATCTATATAGAAATATATTATTTGTACAAACGTAAACTAAAAATAATACTGGGTAAACTGAGTAATTCGCCATCGATTTGGGAAAAAACAGTTCCCCCAATTTTGCATGATTTCTGTATAATTGACTCAGATATGACTGTCAATCTTCCAAACGATTCTATTCTTTGTAATAGGTGGTTATTGTATGTATAGCTTGAAAATTAACAATCAACAATGAAAATTCAGTCCACGTATTGAATTTAGACCTCAAATAGTGAGAAACGATACTAATTTGAAAAATATTACAAAAGACCCTGGTACACTTGAATTAATATAGCATTAATATAGCTTATTGGAATAAGCTAATACACTTCTCATATCTTCCAATTTTTGTTTACAAAATAATAGATACTACGGAATACGGAATAGATAATACGGAATAATACTGTAAATATTCTAGAAAATAATCTTACGTTGATTGCCGAATGTGAGATAACATTCACTGATGTTAACGACAAATGTTACATTCTTTTTCCAAAAACATACTTATTTCGCGGCGTACTAAAATTGTGTTTTATAAAATGCCACGTTTGTCGTAGTTGATGAAAACTACTTACTCGGCGTATAACATGCTGGTACAGAATAAGTCGTCGCGGTAGACGGTACGGAGAATTAGTAGCCTTAGCATATCCTTTTGTTCGTCACACAATGGAAGAATTACGAAAGAGGAAACAAAAAACGAATTATTGAAACAGCGCAGTAAATTATGTACCATGCAAGCATAATAAATTTCAAACGCTAAAGTGAGGTCCAGGTTATAACAGCGGGATTTTCGCGAATAATTTTCCACATTATTTTACTAAGAATTTTCAATAATTTCAGAGCAAATCCGATTCGATGACTACTAATTGTAAAGACCAAAGACTTTATACCTGAATTTTTCTATCGAGTTATGATCAGATGCCGAAGGACTTTCCATTTGTTGTATAATTTGCCTCGACGAAACAATACAGGACAATAAGAAGCATTTTCTAAACCGAGAGTAATGCATAACGTGAAACACTAGCATACGATCTAGTTTAAATGCGTTCTTATATTATACACGTCAATAAAGTTTAGAAACAGTAGCACAGAAGTAATAGAAGAACGTCGTTATTGAAGCTATTTGCATTTCTTTCTCCTTTCATTTTTTTCTTCTCGAAATAAAAATAATTGCTCTTAGAACGACTGACTCTGCACGACGCAACGGTCTGTAAAATGACGATTTCAAAGTAGTTAAACCTAATTATAATAAGAAATGTGAAACCCGGAAGTAGGGGACGAAGCTACTGCAACGTTTTCAGAGGTATTATACTGTATGTCGTATCGTTGCATCATTAACAAACATAATGATATAGAACGTTTTACGATGGGGTAAGTGTTCCGCAGGAATATGAGTTCTATTAATACGATATATGAACTCGTCGATATTCGGAGATAGCCAGTGATATCGAAGACGTTTAGAATTATATTGCACACGACGCTCCTCTCATTCGTATTCATGCAATTTATGTTTCACTATATCAAGAAGAAGTCATTTATTTTACTTTAATAAAGTAAATGGTTTATTTTTCTATTGTGACGAAATAATTGGTGCGAACGATCACTACGTTTTATCTAAATTTTCTCTTTCAATAAACAAATTAGAAACGATGTAAAACCCAAGTGGACACGCAAAGAAGAATTTTACGTCAGCTTTAGCCGATGATTTCCAATAAAAATGACTGTGCGCACGCTACAAGTTTCACGTGTTCTACTTTCGATCGCCGGTTGTTTGCCACCAAGTTCGTGGACATCACCGTTCACAAAATCTTTGTACAAATTTTACACGTTGTTCGTGTGGCTTCTAATATTATCTCTCGTGTCCGCTCAGATTTTAGATATAATTATAAACGTGGAAAATCAGGACCAGTTCAGTGACAACTTTTACATCACTCTGGTGGTATTCGTCAGCGGCTGCAAATTGAGTATTATATTAAAGCATCGTGAGAGTATCTTATCTTTGATCGAGAGCCTCGAACGCGAACCTTTCTCGCCGATGAACGACGAAGAAGAGAAAATTCAAATGAAATTTAACAAAACGAACGAGTAAGTACCTATACGTACCATTTTTCAGAATGAGTCAGAAACAATGAACATTTTACAAATTTTTGCGAGCAGGGGCAAAATTAATTTTTGAATGAGTGAAAAGCAAAGATTTAAAAAAAATAATTTGTTTAATTTCTTTTTGTCGCTGCTTGTCGTCAGATAAGAGAAATGCTGTTGAAAAATGTGGTAATTTTTGTTAAGTAGAAATTAGCATAGACAGAAAGGGTTTGATGTGAAAGAAACAGTATGCCAATGGGTCAAATTTTCCAAAGGATGAAAACGTTAGACAATTGAAATTAACATTCTTACAGACGAATTGCGATTTGTTACACGATTCTGGTGGAGGTGGCTGCGATATGGATATTCGTAAGAGCGTTCCTCACGGACTTCAAGAAGAGAAAACTAGTCTTTCGAGCTTGGTTACCGTACGATTATTCGGAACTGTTGCCATACACGTTCAGTTACACTTACGAAGTTGCCACTTCGTTGCTGTGCTCTTGTCAAAACGTTGCTAGTGACACGTTATTCGCTGGCTTGCTGATTCAAATTAACGGCCAGTTCGAAATACTCGAGGAACGTCTGAGAAACATCGAGGAGGACTCGAATTATTCGGCGAAGCAGTGCGTCAAACATTATCAACAAATTTACAAGTTCGTGTCGAATTTATCATCTATTATGTTGTGCAATAAGTTCGTTTGCCTTTACGTGCGAATTTATTACACATCGAACATTTTACCAGCTTAAAAGGACAGCAAACAGGTTTAATAAAACTTATTAACAAAGCATATGCTGAATTGCTACAGATTCTCTAAAACGGTGAACGAGAAATTCAAAATAATACTTTTCTTGCAATTTTGTACGATCGCATTTACGCTATGCTTTAATCTCTACCGAATGACCAACATAACGATGCTTTCTAAATTTCTGGAGGCGTCGCTTTTCCTAATTCGCATTATAGCGCAGATACTGTATTATTGTTGGTTCAGTAACGAAGTGAAATTGAAGGTTCGTTATCGAGGTAGAAGAACAAGACAGACATAAATATACCAATTTTTGGTTAAATGTTTCCTGCAATATCTTTTCACTGCAGAGCCTTCAAGTGCCTTCCATGATATTTAAGAGTAATTGGGCATCGTGGGATACGAAAACAAAGAAGATTCTCTTAGTGATCATGACACGAGCGACACATCCTATAGAATTTACGAGCGGCTACCTGGTAACATTGAATCTCGATTCTTTCGTAGCGGTTAGTATTTAAATATAATACTAAATATTCCATTTTCATCAACGTGCGTAATTATCTGTCGGATTATTTCTCTTAAAAGAGCACGTTTCAAACTGAACTTTCTTCCTTCTATATTTCTCGCCACTCGTTCTCTTCGAATAACACATAGCTCGAAAGGGAAGTAATCAAAGAGGGCAAATTGAAATTTATACATTTATTACAAATTTATACACCGTGATAAAAGCCTACGTATTACATCCGACTTTGTAATGCGACATTCTAAAATCAATCCAAAAATCGTTGCTTCTTTATTACAGCTGATGAAAACCTCATACTCAGTTTTTAACTTGTTGCAACAAACTAAATGACCATACGAAGTGAAAGAGCAGCGGATCTTGACATTATGTCTTTGGATTTTTCCGCATGAGTACGTTCTGCAAATGTACCGAGGCATGTAGAGTACATAGCAATAAACTTTATATCGTGAAATGCTAATCCATAAATACTTGCCTGATCATAGAGGAAAATAGGTTAGACGTTGGTCCTTTCTCACCTATTGGAAAACCATACGCGTAAGATGCTCCACTTTTCAGTAAAAATTCTCTCAACTTGTTTATGGAAATTATCTGCCGGTCGTTCCGTTTTATGAAACACTATCGGAGGTAAATATTTGCATCGCGTCAGCTCGCAACAGAGGATAATTTGAAGCAACGCATGGCAAAAATATGTACGCAGATGATCCATTATTATTTCAACAGTAGTTATACGTACAATGTCATTATACATACAATGTACTTTTACAATAACAATACGTATCAGCGAAGGGTAAGTTGCAGTAGAAAATAAGTCTATCGAAGGAAGTAAGAGGGAATTGATAATTTACAATCGTCAGTCGTGTTTCAAACTAGGAGCTGCTCAAAAGTGGAGTATAGGCCTGTTCTTTCTACATTTTCGATCATTTCTTTATATAATTACTATACCTATTAGTATAATGAAGTAAGAGTCAGTGAAATAAAAACGTACGTGATAATAAAATATTGTCACTTCAACGATACATATAATGCAGTGGACATTTTTGCTACTCTCATTATGTGGCTGCTTTCCACCCCCTTCTTGAAAAACACCCCTCAAAAAATTTTTGTACAAGATTTATACAGTATTCCAATTCCTGCTTCTGAATAGTTTATTCCTGTTGAATAATTTATTCAAATATTAGATCTAATATACAATGTAGAAAAACATGGACGATTTCAGCGATAATATTCCGGTGACGGTGATACTGTGTCTCACATCCCACAAAAGCTTTTATTTTCATTTTAATGATATATCAGGAGAACTTCCGATTTTTTTTTTTTTTTTTTAATAAACCTGAACGAATCGCCAGCGTTTTGCGATCGTAGGTCTATATAATAATCTGTTAACTATGAAGCAATTACCAGTATTCAACTAGATGATATGCGATTTATTCTCACACAATCTCCACAATTATATATTCCTGGTATATGTTGATATGTGCAAAAAGAATGATTGGGAAGTGATTTTATTATGTTTTACGATTCTTACGATATTATTCAATAATATTTGAAACGGATGGTCATTTTTAGATCTTAAATAAATAGAAAATGATACTACTGAGAAGACATAATAAAAAAATGCACTATATTTGAGTACATATTTGACGTACCTGAATATCTTTTGGACTACATTATCAGAAAATAAACGCGATTCTATTTCTATTAAAAAGAAATATTTTCATACGAATATTTTCGCAATTACCGTTGTAATCATCTTTCTATCGAATATTATTCGGTATCGAATGCTTGTTCGATTACTAAACCTTCCTGTTCTGCGTATCACTTGCTTCAATAAAGCAAATCAAAGAACCATCTTTCTCTAAACACACATGAAATTTAGTAAACATGTTCTATTTTTACCACGCACATCAATACATCAATACACCAATAAATCATTTCTCGTTTTTCTATCTTCTCTGATCGCCATAAAAATGAAGCCATTCTTTGGGCAATTGAATCTTTCATAAAACTGAATGTTAACATTAATTCTACAAACTTTTTATTTTTTAATATTTTTAAAGAGCAAAAGCGTTACATATGTAAATAACACAATACACGTACTTCACTATTTATCAAACGTGTAATAATAAGTTAAATTTTCAATTATCAATCGCTGAAGAATTGTTCATAACCGAATTGCAAGCTAAATTGGACAGCTTAGAGCAAACAACCCACCTGAGTCTATTCTCCCTTTCGCGCACTGAAACTCCCGGTTTCCTATCCTATAAGCACCAATGATTAAAAGTTGTCTTCCTTATTCGGCTCTTGAAACGTAACTGGAGACGTATAAGCTCGAGATAAAATGTACGCAAGCGAGCGGTAATATAATTGCACGTCAGGAACGGTGGAAACATCGTCATTAAAAATGTAATTACATAAGGGTATACCTACACTACTCGGAGCGATGCCGAGTTCAAGGTAATCAATCAAATAGAATGTAACTCGTCGGTTAAATGACACACGCTATATCGCTTATTGCCACCATAGAATCTATATTTCAATCCAATGAAACAAATGAAAGCTAGAAATGCAGAATAGGAGGAAGCAAACGGTCACTCTATAATTGTAGTTATCAAAAATGTAACTTCTTGCATCGTCGCAGCGCGGTAACGTCGATAATGACGATAATTACATGGGGGTGAATTCCAAGAGGGAACTATCCCATTTAAAGCAGTGTAAACATTTCGTTTACTTACAGTTATTAGTAGCATCTATTGCTTCGAACGATACACTTACTCCAAACATAATCTTTATTTTCATATTCTCATCTTCAATGTTACATTTCATTGGAAATAATCCTTAATACAATAGAAGAATAATTCTTCTTTTGAACAATTAGAATATTCCATAAAAAAATCCTACTAGTGATTATTGCGGAAACTGGTAGTATAACACCTAACCGTGCGAAAGGTACTTGATCGTCCAATATTTCCTAACACGAATTGTTAAGTAACACATTTTACAACACAAATATTAAAAATGCACGTACTACGATGGACATTCAAACTTTTCATCGCCAGCGGATATTTTCTACCACCTACGTTGAAATCGCCGACGAAACGCTTTCTCTATAATTTATATACGGTGTTCGTGACGTTGTACTTGTGGAGCTATTGTCTCACGCTAATCATGCACATTTGCTACGACGTGGAAACGCAGGACGACTTGAGTGAGAATTTTGGCATAACTGTCACAGCACTTATCACCAGTTGTAAACTTATGAGCTTAGTCATAGGGCGAAAAACTATCATACATATGTTGGATCTACTCAACAAGAAGCCTTTTGTACCAGAGAACAATGGGGAAGTAGAAATTCACGCGAAATACGACAATCTAATCGAGTAAGTTCTTTCTGTTCGCTATAGTACGTATAGTCGTAAGGAAATTATTTAAAATATTATTTTTTCCCTTTTTTTTTTAGAAAAGTCGCGATGTTTTATACGATACAAGTCATATGTTGTGTGCTTGCGTTAGTAGGAACGACGTTGGTCAGTGACTTTAAATTGAAAAAATTAATGTTCCCCGCTTGGTTTCCTTTCGACTTCACCTCCTCGTGGTTTGCGTTTTCTATGACGTTCATCTATCAGTTAGTGGGTTTAGTGATCATAGCCATTGGTGTCAGTATGTTCGACACGTTTTTCGCCGGACTGTTGCTTCAAATCTGTTGTCAATTCGAGATGTTGATGAATCGCCTGCACAATATCGAAGGAAATGAAATTCAATCGTTAAAAAACTGCGTTCGGCACCATAATACAATATTCAGGTTTGTTATCTGTGTGCTTTTATTTAATGAATCTAACGAACCGAAAAAAGTTGTATTTTTATTGATTTTTTATTTTACCATTAAAAAGCTAAGGGTATTAACGCTATTTTGATATTCTAACGAACAATATCTTAGAAATGAAGAAGGGGTTGAAAAATATACATATATCGTGTCTCAAAAACCAATAAAAGGAAATTTTCATATCGCAGAATTAATCGACAACACTGGATTTCAACATTACCCAGCTGTCAGAAAGTGGGAAACGTGATTTGCCACTTTTCTTACGCGAAATTTTCAATTAAAGAAAACAATGAAATAACACTTATCTCAATTATTTCAGGTTCGCCAAAATAGTAAACAAATTTTTTAACAAAATGATGTTCGTGCAATTTATGGTAAGCGCTGTCGCGATATGCTTTACCCTTTATCAATTAACAGAAGCAAACGACAGTTTGCAAATAATAGGATGGACATCGTTCATGTTTTCCGCTTTAATGCAAACTTTCTACTTTTGTTGGTTCGGAGATGCAGCGAAAGTAAAGGTAGATACATACACACGTAGATATAATACAAGCTGTCGTTTCATTGTAAATCAATAATTTGTGCACATTTTATCTCTGCAGAGCCTCGATATTTCTAATATGGTATATAATAGTGATTGGGCAAATTTGAGCAACGACGCCAGGAAGATGCTTGTGATAATCATGGCACGTTCATTGACGCCTGTCGAGATTACAAGCGCCTATATTCTACCCTTGAACTTGGAATCTTTCAAAGGTGTCAGTATCTATATAGAAATATATTATTTGTACAAACGTAAACTGAAAATAATACTCGGTAAACTGAGTAATTCGCCATCGATTTGGGAAAAAACAGTTCCCCCAATTTTACATGATTTCTGTATAATTGACTCAGACATGACTGTCAATCTTCCAAACGATTCTATTCTTTGTAATAGGTGGTTATTGTATGTATAACTTGAAAATTAACAATCAACAATGAAAATTCAGTCCACGTATTGAATTTAGACCTCAAATAATGAGAAACGATACTAATTCGAAAAATATTACAAAAGATCCTGGTACACTTGCATTAATATAGCATTAATATAGCTTATTGGAATAAGCTAATACACTTCTCATATTTTCCAATTTTTGTTTACAAAATAATAGATACACGGAATGATACTGTAAATATTCTAGAAAATAATCTTACGTTGATTGCCGAATGTGAGATAACATTCACTGATGTTAACGACAAATGTTACATTCTTTTTCCAAAAACATACTTATTTCGCGGCTTACTAAAATTGTGTTTTATAAAATGCCCCGTTTGTCGTAGTTGATGAAAACTACTTACTCGGCGTATAACATGCTGGTACAGAATAAGTCGTCGCGGTAGACGGTACGGAGAATTAGTGGCCTTAGCATATCCTTTCGTTCCTTCGTCACACAATGGAAGAATTACGATAGAGGAAACAAAAAACGAATTATTGAAACAGCGCAGTAAATTATGTACCATGCAAGCATAATAAATTTCAAACGCTAAAGTGAGGTCCAGGTTATAACAGCGGGATTTTCGCGAATAATTATCCACATTATTTTACTAAGAATTTTCAATAATTTCAGAGCAAATCCGATTCGATGACTACTAATTGTAAAGACCAAAGACTTTATACCTGAATTTTTCTATCGAGTTATGATCAGATGACGAAGGACTTTCCATTTGTTGTATAATTTGCCTCGACGAAACAATACAGGACAATAAGAAGCATTTTCTAAACCGAGAGTAATGCATAACGTGAAACACTAGCATACGATCTAGTTTAAATGCGTTCTTATATTATACACGTCAATAAAGTTTAGAAACAGTAGCACAGAAGTAATAGAAGAACGTCGTTATTGAAGCTATTTGCATTTCCTTCTCCGTTCATTTTTTTCTTCTCGAAATAAAAATAATTGCTCTTAGAACGACTGACTCTGCACGACGCAACGGTCTGTAAAATGACGATTTCAAAGTAGTTAAACCTAATTTTAATAAGAAATGTGGAGCCCGGAAGTAGGGGACGAAGCTACTGCAACGTTTTCAGAGGTATTATACTGTATGTCGTATCGTTGCATCATTAACAAACATAATGATATAGAACGTTTTACAATGGGGTAAGTGTTCCGCAGGAATATGAGTTCTATTAATACGATATATGAACTCGTCGGTATTCGGAGATAGCCAGTGATATAGAAGACGCTTGGAATTATATTGCACACGACGCTCCTCTCATTAGATTCATGCAATTTGTGTTTCACTATATCAACAAGAAGTCATTTATTTTACTATAATAAAGTAAATGGTTTATTTTTCTATTGTGACGAAATAATTGGTGCGAACGATCACTACGTTTTATTTAAATTTTCTCTTTCAATAAACAAATTAGAAACGATATAAAACCCAAGTGGACACGCAAAGAAGAATTTTACGTCAGCTTTAGCCGATGATTTCCAATAAAAATGACTGTGCGCACGCTACAAGTTTCACGTGTTCTACTTTCGATCGCCGGTTGTTTGCCACCAAGTTCGTGGACATCACCGTTCACAAAATCTTTGTACAAATTTTACACGTTGTTCGTGTGGCTTCTAATATTATCTCTCGTGTCCGCTCAGATTTTAGATATAATTATAAACGTGGAAAATCAGGACCAGTTCAGTGACAACTTTTACATCACTCTGGTGGTATTCGTCAGCGGCTGCAAATTGAGTATTATATTAAAGCATCGTGAGAGTATCTTATCTTTGATCGAGAGCCTCGAACGCGAACCTTTCTCGCCGATGAACGACGAAGAAGAGAAAATTCAAATGAAATTTAACAAAACGAACGAGTAAGTACCTATACGTACCATTTTTCAGAATGAGTCAGAAACAATGAACATTTTACAAATTTTTGCGAGCAGGGGCAAAATTGATTTTTGAATGAATGAAAAGCAAAGATTTAAAAAAAATAATTTGTTTAATTTCTTTTTGTCGCTGCTTGTCGTCAGATAAGAGAAATGCTGTTGAAAAATGTGGTAATTTTTGTTAAGTAGAAATTAACATAGACAGAAAGGATTTGATGTGAAAGAAACAGTATGCCAATGGGTCAAATTTTCCAAAGGATGAAAACGTTAGGCAATTGAAATTAACATTCTTACAGACGAATTGCGATTTGTTACACGATTCTGGTGGAGGTGGCTGCGATATGGATATTCGTAAGAGCGTTCCTCACGGACTTCAAGAAGAGAAAACTAGTCTTTCGAGCTTGGTTACCGTACGATTATTCGGAACTGTTGCCATACACGTTCAGTTACACTTACGAAGTTGCCACTTCGTTGCTGTGCTCTTGTCAAAACGTTGCTAGTGACACGTTATTCGCTGGCTTGCTGATTCAAATTAACGGCCAGTTCGAAATACTCGAGGAACGTCTGAGAAACATCGAGGAGGACTCGAATTATTCGGCGAAGCAGTGCGTCAAACATTATCAACAAATTTACAAGTTCGTGTCGAATTTATCATCTATTATGTTGTGCAATAAGTTCGTTTGCCTTTACGTGCGAATTTATTACACATCGAACATTTTACCAGCTTAAAAGGACAGCAAACAGGTTTAATAAAACTTATTAACAAAGCATATGCTGAATTGCTACAGATTCTCTAAAACGGTGAACGAGAAATTCAAAATAATACTTTTCTTGCAATTTTGTACGATCGCATTTACGCTATGCTTTAATCTCTACCGAATGACCAACATAACGATGCTTTCTAAATTTCTGGAGGCGTCGCTTTTCCTAATTCGCATTATAGCGCAGATACTGTATTATTGTTGGTTCAGTAACGAAGTGAAATTGAAGGTTCGTTATCGAGGTAGAAGAACAAGACAGACATAAATATACCAATTTTTGGTTAAATGTTTCCTGCAATATCTTTTCACTGCAGAGCCTTCAAGTGCCTTCCATGATATTTAAGAGTAATTGGGCATCGTGGGATACGAAAACAAAGAAGATTCTCTTAGTGATCATGACACGAGCGACACATCCTATAGAATTTACGAGCGGCTACCTGGTAACATTGAATCTCGATTCTTTCGTAGCGGTTAGTATTTAAATATAATACTAAATATTCCATTTTCATCAACGTGCGTAATTATCTGTCGGATTATTTCTCTTAAAAGAGCACGTTTCAAACTGAACTTTCTTCCTTCTATATTTCTCGCCACTCGTTCTCTTCGAATAACACATAGCTCGAAAGGGAAGTAATCAAAGAGGGCAAATTGAAATTTATACATTTATTACAAATTTATACACCGTGATAAAAGCCTACGTATTACATCCGACTTTGTAATGCGACATTCTAAAATCAATCCAAAAATCGTTGCTTCTTTATTACAGCTGATGAAAACCTCATACTCAGTTTTTAACTTGTTGCAACAAACTAAATGACCATACGAAGTGAAAGAGCAGCGGATCTTGACATTATGTCTTTGGATTTTTCCGCATGAGTACGTTCTGCAAATGTACCGAGGCATGTAGAGTACATAGCAATAAACTTTATATCGTGAAATGCTAATCCATAAATATTTGCCTGATCATAGAGGAAAATAAGTTAGACGTTGATCCTTTCTCACCTATTGGAAAAGCATACGCGTAAGATGCTCCACTTTTCAGTAAAAATTCTCTCAACTTGTTTATGGAAATTATCTGCCGGTTCCGTTTTATGAAACACTATCGGAGGTAAATATTTGCATCGCGTCAGCTCGCGACAGAGGATAATTTGAAGGAACGCATGGCAAAAATATGTACGCAGATGATCCATTATTATTTCAACAGTAGTTATACGTACAATGTCATTATACATACAATGTACTTTTACAATAACAATACGTATCAGCGAAGGGTAAGTTGCAGTAGAAAATAAGTCTATCGAAGGAAGTAAGAGGGAATTGATAATTTACAATCGTCAGTCATGTTTCAAACTTCGACTAGGAGCTGCTCAAAAGTGGAGTATAGGCCTGTTCTTTCTACATTTTCGATCATTTCTTTATATAATTACTATACCTATTAGTATAATGAAGTAAGAGTCAGTGAAATAAAAACGTACGTGATAATAAAATATTGTCACTTCAACGATACATATAATGCGGTGGACATTTTTGCTGCTCTCATTATGTGGCTGCTTTCCACCCCCTTCGTGAAAAACACCCCTCAAAAAATTTTTGTACAAGATTTATACAGTATTCCCATTCCTGATCCTGATTAGATCTAATATACAATGTAGAAAAACATGGAAAATTTCAGCGATAATATTCCGGTGACGATGATACTGTGTCTCACATCCCACAAAAGCTTTCATTTTCATTTTAATGATATATCAGGAGAACTTCCAATTTTTTTTTTTTTTTTTAATAAACCTGAATGAATCGCCAGCGTTTTGCAATCGTAGGTCTATATAATAATCTGTTAACTATGAAGCAATTACCAGTATTCAACTAGATGATGTGCGATTTATTCTCACATAATCTCTACAATTATATATTCCTGGTATATGTTGATATGTGCAAAAAGAATGATTGGGAAGTGATTTTATTATATTTTACGATCCTTACGATATTATTCAATAATATTTGAAATGGATGGTCATTTTTAGATCTTAAATAAATAGAAAATGATACTACGGAGAAGACATAATAAAAAAATGCACTATATTTGAGTACATATTTGACGTACCTGAATATCTTTTGGACTACATTATCAGAAAATAAACGCGATTCTATTTCTATTAAAAAGAAATATTTTCATACGAATATTTTCGCAATTACCGTTGTAATCATCTCTCTATCGAATTTTATTCGGTATCGAATGCTTATTCGATTGCTAAAGCCTTCCTGTTGTGCATATCATTTGCTTCAACAAAGCAAATCAAAGAACCACCTTTCTCTAAACACACATGAAATTTAGTAAACATGTTCTACTTTTACCACGCACATCAATACATCAATACAACTATAAATCATTTCTCGTTTTTCTATCTTCACTGATCGCTATAAAAATTAGGCTGTTCTTTGGGCAATTGAATCTTTTATAAAACTGAATGTTAACATTAATTCTACAACCTTTTTATTTTTTAATATTTTTAAAGAGCAAAAGCGTTACATATGTAAATAACACAATACACGTACTTCACTACTTATCAAACGTGTAATAATAAGTTAAATTTTCAATTATCAGTCGCTGAAGAATTGTTCATAACCGAATTGCAAGCTAAATTGGACAGCTTAGAGCAAACAACCCACCTGAGTCTATTCTCCCTTTCGCGCACTGAAACTCCCGGTTTCCTATCCTATAAGCACCAATGATTAAAAGTTGTCTTCCTTATTCGGCTCTTGAAACGTAACTGGTGGCGTATAAGCTCGAGATAAAAAGTACGCAAGCGAGCGGTAATATAATTGCACGTCAGAAACGGTGGAAACATCGTCATTAAAAATGTAATTACATAAGGGTGTACCTACACTACTCGGAGCGATACCGAGTTCAAGGTAATCAATCAATTAGAATATAACTCGTCCGTTAAATAACACACGCTATATCGTTTGCTGCCACCACAGCATCTATATTTCAATCCAATGAAACAAATGAAAGCTAGAAATGCAGAATAGAAAGAAGCAAACGGTCATTCTATAATAGTGGTTATTAAAAATGTAACTTCTTGCATCGTCGCAGCGCGGTAACGTCGATAATGACGATAATTACATGGGGGTGAATTCCAAGAGGGAACTATCCCATTTAAGCCAGCGTAAACATTTCGTTTACTTGCGGTTATTAGTAGCATCTATTGCTTCGAACGATACACTTACTCCAAACATAATCTTTATTTTCATATTCTCATGTTCAATGTTACATTTGATTGGAAATAATCCTTAATACAATAGAAGAATAATTCTTCTTTTGAACAATTAAAATATTCCATAAAAAATCCTGCTAGTGATTATTGCGGAAACTGATAGTATAAGATCTAACCGTGCGAAAGGTACTTGATCGCCCGATATTTCCTAACACGAACTGTTAAGTAAGACATATTACACCGCAAATATTGAAAATGCACGTACTACGATGGACATTGAAACTTTTCATCGCCAGCGGATATTTTTTACCGCCCACGATGAAGTCTCCGACAAAACGCTTTCTCTATAATTTATATACGGTGTTCGTGACGTTGTACTTGTGGAGCTACTGTCTCACGCTAATCTTGGACATTTGCTTCAACGCGAGAACGCGGGACGACCTGCGTGACAATTTTAGCATATCTGTCACGATACTTATCACGGGCTGTAAATTTGTCAGCTTAGTGTTAGGGCGAAAAACTATCATAAATATGTTGGATCTACTCAAGAAGAAGCCCTTTGTGCCAGAGAACAATGGGGAAGGAGAAATTCACGCCAGATACAATAATCTAATCGAGTAAGTTCTTTCTGTTCGCTATAATATATATAGTTGTAAGGAAATTATTTTAAGTGTTATTTTTTCCTTTTTTTAGAAAAGTCGCTGTGGGTTATACGATCCAAGTCATATTTTGTGTGTTTTCTTTATTAGGAACGACATTGATGGGTGATTTTCAATCGAAAAAATTAATGTTCCGCGCTTGGTTTCCTTTCGACATCACCGCCTCTTGGTTTGCGTTTTGTATGACGTTCCTCTATCAGTTCGTGGGTTTAGTGATCGTATCCAATGGAGTCTGTATTTTCGACACATTATTCGCCGGCCTGTTGCTTCACATCTGTTGTCAACTTGAAATGCTGGTTTATCGCTTACACAATATCGAAGGAAACGAAATTCAATCGTTAAAACACTGCGTTTGGCACCACAATAAAATATTTAGGTTTGTTTCCTGTGTGCTTATATTTAAACAATTTTAACGAAATGACAAAGCTAATTGAAGGCTACGGGAAAACCCGAAATTTTTATTTTGCGACTAAAAAGAAATATTTCAACTTAGAATAATTACGCAGAAGAGCCTATTAGGTGCAAAGATATAATCGGTTATGTTCCGAGGAAACCGAAGGTATTAACACTATTTTAATACTATAACAAAATTTTAGAAACGAAGAAGGGGGTTGAAAAATATACATAAGTCGTGTCTCAAAAAGCAATGAAAAGAATGTGTATTTTAACACCTCTCAGCTGTCACAAAGTGGGGAACGTGATATGTTACTTTTCTTGTCAAAAATCTTCAGTTTAAGAAAACAGTGAAATAACACTTATCTCAATTATTTCAGGTTCGCCGATATAGTAAACAATTTTTTTAACAAATTAATGTTCGTGCAATTTGTGGAAAGCGCAATCTCGATATGCTTTACCCTTTATCTACTAACAGACATAGAAGACACTGCGCAATTAATAGGATGGTCTTCGTTCATGTTTGCCGCCATATTTCAAACGTTTTACTTTTGTTGGTTCGGAGATGTAGCGAAAGTAAAGGTAAATAGATACACAAGTAGATATAATACGATCTGTCGTTTCTTTGTAAATCAATAATTTGTGGACTTTTTATCTCTGCAGAGCCTCGATATTTCTAATATGGTATATAATAGCGATTGGCCAAATTTGAGCAACGACGCCAGGAAAATGCTTGTGGTAATCATGGCACGTTCATTGACGCCTGTTGAAATTACAAGCGCCTATATTCTACCCATGAACTTGGAATCTTTCAAAGGTGTCAGTATCTATTTAGAAATACACTATTTGTTCAAACGTAAACTGAAAACAATACTCGGTAAACTGAGTAGTTCACCATCGATTTGGGAAAATGCAATTCCCCCAATTTTGTATGATTTCTGTATAATTGACTCAGATATGACAGTCAATCTCCCAAACGATTCTATTCTTTGTAATAGGTAGTCATTCCTTGAAAATTAACAATTAAAATTCAGTCCATGTATTGAATTTAGACCTCAAATAATGAGAAACGATACTAATTAGAAAAATATTACAAAAGACCCTGGTACACTTGGATTAATATATCTTATTGGAATAAGCCAATAGTGTAAAGTCCCGCGATTAGACTTCTTCCAATTTATCTTCTCAAAATAATAGTTACAAGGAATAATACTGTAAATATTCTACAAAATAATTTTACGTTGATTGTCGAATGTGATATAACATTCATTGATGTTAACGACAAATGTTACATTCTTTTTCCAAATACATACTTATTTCGCGGCTTACTAATGTTGTGTTTTATAAAGTGTCCCGTTTGTCGTAGTTGATGAAAGTTGCTTACTCGGCGTACAACATGCTGCTACAGAGTAAGTCAGCGGAGTAGAACACATGTGGAGAATAAGTTGTATTAGTTCCTTCGTCACACAATCGAAGAATTAGAATAGAGACAATTGAAAACGAATTATTGAAACAGCGCAGTAAATTATGTACAAATTGTGCAAACACAATAAATTTCAAACACTCCAGTGAGATCCGGATAGTGCTTCCAACGGAAGGTGATGATTATGCGAGGTTCTTTTATTAGAATATTCTTTCATGGACTATATTTTCACGGTACACGATTATTTTCACCATAAGTTGCTACTTATCAGTTTGTTACAGAAACCTGGCGATCTACTGCGAAATCCTGAACGAATCGACAGCGTTTTTGCGATCGTAGGACTATATAATAATCTGATAACATTGAAGGAATTGCTAGTGTTTGACTGGATACCACACGATTTATTCTCCCACAATCTGTACACGATTCTCTGGTGTATCAAACACTCGGTATGTTGATATGTTCAAACAAATGATTAGGAAATGATGTTATTATATTTTGCGATTCTTGCGATACTATCCAATAATATTTGAAATGGATGGTTATTTTTAGAACTTAAAGAAATAGAAGATGATACTACTAAAAAAATATAATAAAAAAAATGCACTATATTTGAGTACTATATTTGATGTACCTGAATATCTTTTGGACTATATTGTTAGAGGATAAACGCGATTCTATTTCCATTAAAAAGAAATATTTCATAGAAATAGTTTCGCAATTACCTTTGTAATCATCTCTCTATCGAATATTCTGCTTGTTCAGTTGCTAAAGCCTTCCTGTTCTGCGTATGATTTTTTTCAACAAAGCAAATTGAAGAACCATCTTTGACGAACCATTTTTAAACCCACATGAAATTTAGTAAACATGCTCTACTTTTACGACATACACATCAATACATCAGGACATCAATAAATTATTTATCGTTCTTCTATCTTTTCTAATCGCCATAAAAATGAAGCCATTCTTTAGGCAATTGACTATCTCATAAAATTGAATTTTAGCATTAGTTATATAATACAACCTCCTTACTTCTTAATCTTTTTAATGAGCAAAAGTGCAAAGCAATACACATACTTCACTACATATCAAACATCTAATAATTAGTTAAATTTTCAATTATCAATCGCTCAAAAATTGTTCATAACCAAATTGCAAGGTAAATTGGACAGCTTAAAACAAATAACCCTACCTCAGTCTATTCTCACTTCGTGCACTGAATCTCCCGGTTTCCTATCATGTAAACAACCATGATTAAAAATTGTCTTCCTTGTTCAACTCCTGGAACGTAACTGAACGCCTATAAGTTCGCGATAAAAAGTACACAAGCGGGCAGTAATATAATTGCACGTTAGAAACGGCAGAAACGTCATCATTAAAGATGTAATTACCTAAGGTTGTACCTACACTACTCGGGACGATGCCGAGTTCAAGGTAATCAATCAAATAGAATGTAACTCGTAGGTTAAATGACACACGCTATGACATTTAGTGCCACCACAGCATCTATATTTCAATCCAATGAAGTAAACGGAAGCTGGAAATGTTAAATAGAGAGGAACGACCTCTCTATAATAGTAGTTTTTAAAAATGTAATTTCTTGCATCGTCGCAGCGCGGTAATATCCATAATGACGATAATTACACGGGGGTAAATTCCAAGAAGGAGCTATTCCATTCAAGGCAGCATAAGCATTTCGTTTCCTTAGGGTTGTTAGTAGCATCTAATGCTTCGAACGATAAACTTACTTCAAACATAATCTTTATTTTCATATTCTCATCTTCGATGCTACATTTGATTGGAAATAACTTTTTCTTTTGATCAATTAAAACATATCACAATAAAATTCTGCTAGTGATATTGTGAAGACTGATAGTATAAGATCTAACCGTGCGAAAGGTACTTGATCGTTCAATCTTTCCTAACACGAACTGTTAAGTAAGACATTTTACACCGCAAATATTGAAAATGCACGTACTACGATGGACATTGAAACTTTTCATCGCCAGCGGATATTTTTTACCGCCCACGTTGAAGTCACCGACGAAACGCTTTCTCTATAATTTGTATACGGTCTTCGTGACGTTATATTTGTGGAGCTACTGTCTCACGCTAATCATGGACATTTGCTTCAACGCGAGAACGCGGGACGACTTGCGTGACAATTTTAGCATATCTGTCACGATACTTATTACGGGCTGCAAGTTTGTCAGCTTAGTGCTAGGACGAAAATCTATTATAAATATGTTGGATCTACTCAAGAAGAAGCCCTTTGTGCCAGAGAACAATGGGGAAGGAGAAATTCACGCCAGATACGACAATCTAATCGAGTAAGTTCTTTCTATTCGTTACAATATATTTCATAGTAAGGAAATTATTTAAAATGTTATTTTTTCCTTTTTTTTTTAGAAAAGTCTCGGTGGGTTATACGATCCAAGTCATATTTTGTGTGCTTTCTTTGTTAGGAACGACATTGATGGGTGATTTTAAATCGAAAAAATTAATGTTCCGCGCTTGGTTTCCTTTCGACATCACCTCCTCGTGGTTTGCGTTTTGTATGACGTTCCTCTATCAGTTCGTGGGTTTAGTGATCGTATCCAATGGTGTCTGTATTTTCGACACGTTATTCGCCGGCCTGTTGCTTCACATCTGTTGTCAACTTGAAATGCTGGTTTATCGCTTGCACAATATCGAAGGAAACGAAATTCAATCGTTAAAACACTGCGTTTGGCACCACAATAAAATATTTAGGTTTGTTTCCTATGTGTTTCTATTTAAACAAATTAACGATCTGACGAAGCTAATTGAAGGCTACGGGAGAAACCGAAATGAGTTGTATTTTTATTGACTTTTTATTTTGCGACTAAAAAGAAATATTTCAACTTTAGATTAACATTATTGATGATGCTAGATCATTATTGTTGATACTATGACAAAATTTTAGAAATGAAGAAGGGGGTTGAAAAATATACATAAGTCGTGTCTCAAAAACGAATGAAAAGAAATTTTAATACCGCGGGATTAATCGATAACAGTGGATTTTAACACTTCTCAGCTGTCACAAAGTGGGGAACGTGATATGTTACTTTTCTTGTCAAAAATCTTCAGTTTAAGAAAACAGTGGAATAACACTTATCTTAATTATTTCAGGTTCGCCGATATAGTAAACAATTTTTTTAACAAATTAATGTTCGTGCAATTTGTGGAAAGCACAATCTCGATATGCTTTACCTTTTATCTACTAACAGACATAGAGGACACTGTACAATTAATAGGATGGTCATCGTTCATGTTTGCTGCCATATTTCAAACTTTTTACTTTTGTTGGTTTGGAGATGTAGCGAAAGTAAAGGTAAATAGATACACACGTAGATATAATACCAGCTCTGTCGTTTCTTTGTAAATCAATCATTTGTGGACTTTTCATCTCTGCAGAGCCTCGATATTTCTAATATGGTATATAATAGCGATTGGCTAAATTTGAGCAACGACGCCAGGAAGATCCTTGTGATAATTATGGCACGTTCGTTGACGCCTGTTGAGATTACAAGCGCCTATACTTTACCCATGAACTTGGAATCTTTCAAAGGTGTCAGTATCTATATAGAAATACACTATTTGTACAAACAATAAACTAAAAGCAAAACTGAGTAATTCGCCAGCGATTTGGTAAAAAACAGTTCCCCAATTTTGTATGATTTCTGTATAATTGACTCAGATATGACTGCCAATCTTCCAAACGATTCTATTCTTTGTAATAGGTAATCATTGCTTGAAAATTAACAATAAACAATGAAAATTCAGTCCACGTATTGAATTTAAACCTCAGATAATGAGAAACGATACTAATTCGAAAAATATTACAAAAAATTCTGGTGCACTTGGATTAATATAGTATATTGGAATAAGCTAATAGTGTAAAATCACGCGATTAGATTTCTTCCAATTTGTGTTCTCAAAATAATAGATACACGGAATGATACTTTAAATATTCTACAAAATAATCTTACATTGATTGCCGAATGTGAGATAACATTCATTGATGTTAACGACAAATGTTACATTCTTTATCCAAATACATACTTATTTCGTGGCTTACTAAAGTTGTGTTTTATAAAGTGTCCCGTTTGTCGTAGTTGATGAAAGTTGCTTACTCGGCGTACAACATGCTGCTACAGAATAAGTCAGCGGAGTAGAACACATGTGGAGAATAAGTTGTATTAGTTCCTTCGTCACACAATGGAAGAATTAGAATAGAGACAATAGAAAACGAATTATTGAAACAGCGCAGTAAATTATGTACAAATTGTGCAAACACAATAAATTTCAAAGTCCAGTGAGATCCGGATAGTGCTTCCCACGGAAGGACAATGATAATGCAAGGTTTTCTTTGTTATAATATTCGTTCATGGACTATATTTTCACAGCACACGATTATTTTCACCATGAGTTGCTACTTGTCAGTTTGTTACAGAAACCTGGCGATCTACTGCGAAATCCTGAACGAATCGACAGTGTTTTTGCGATCGTAGGACTATATAATAATCTGATAACATTGAAGGAATTGTTCAACTGGATACCACACGATTTATTCTCCCACAATCTCTACACGATTTCCTGATGTATCAAATAATCGGTATGTTGACATGTTCAAACAAATGATTATATCTTATTATATTTCGTGATTCTTGCGACACTATCCAATAATATTTGAAATGGATATGGTTATTTTTAAAACTTTAAGAAATAGATAATGATACTACTAAAAAAATATAATAAAAGGAAATGCACTATATTTGAGTACTAGATTTGACGTACCTGAATATCTCATGGAGTATATTTTCAGAAGGTAAACGCGATTCTATTTCCATTAAAAAGAAATATTTTCACAGAAATAGTTTCGCAATTACCTTTGTAATCATCTCTCTATCGAATATTCTGCTTGTTCAGTTGTTAAAGCGTTCCTGTTCTGCATATGATTTGCTTCAACAAAGCAACTCAAAGGACCATCTTTCTCTAAACACACATGAAATTTAGTAAACATGTTTTACTTTTACGATACACACATCAATACATCAATACATCAACATTTCTCCTTCTTCTATCTTTTCTGATCGCCATAAAAATGGGCAATTGACTCTTTCATAAAACTGAATGTTAACATTAATTCTACAACCTTCTTATTTTTTAATATTTTTAAAGAGCAAAAGCGTTATATATGTAAATAACACAATACACGTATTTCACTATTTATCAAACACGTAACAATGAGTTAAATTTTTAATTATCAATCGCTAAAAAATTGTTCATAATCAAATTGCAAGGTAAATTGGACAGCTTATAACAAATAACCCTACCTCAGTCTATTCTCCCTTTCGTGCACTGAAACTCCCGGTTTCCTATCCTATAAGCACCAATGATTAAAAGTTGCCTTCCTTATTCGGCTCTTGAAACGTAACTGAACGCGTATAAGCTCGAGATAAAAAGTACGCAAGCGAGCAGTAATATAATTGCATGTTAGAAACAGTGGAAACGTCGTCATTAAAGATGTAATCACTTAAGGTTGTACCTACACTACTCGGGACGATGCCGAGTTCAAGGTAATCAATCAATTAGAATGTAACTCGTCGGTTAAATGACACACGCTATGGCGTTTAGTGCCACCACAGCATCTATATTTCAATCCAATGAAGTACACGGAAGCTGGAAATGAAAAATAGAGAGAAACGACCACTCTATAATAGTGGTTTTTAAAAATGTAATTTCTTGCATCGTCGCAGCGCGGTAACATCGATAATGACGATAATTACACGGGGGTAAATTCCAAGAAGGAGCTATTCCATTCAAGGCAGCATAAGCATTTCGCTTCCTTAGGGTTGTTAGTAGCGTCTAATGCTTCGAACGATACACTTACTTCAAAGATAATCTTTATTTTCATATTCTCATCTTCGATGCTACATTTGACTGGAAATACCTTTTTCTTTTGATCAATTAAAATATACCGCAAAAAAATTCTGCTAGTGATATTGCGAAGACTGATAGTATAAGACCTAACTGTTCGAAGGTACTTGATCGTTCGATCTTTCCTAACACGAAGTGTTAAGTAAGACAAATTATACCGCAAATATTGAAAATGCACGTACTACGATGGACATTCAAACTTTTCATCGCCAGCGGATATTTTCTACCACCTACGTTGAAGTCTCCGATGAAACGCTTTCTCTATAATTTATATACAGTTTTCATGACCATGTACTTGTGGAGCTATTCTCTCACGTTAATCATGGACATTTTCTACAACGTGGAAACGCAGGACGATTTGAGTGAGAATTTTAGCGTAACTGTCACGGTACTTATCACGAGTTGCAAATTTGTCAGCTTAGTCTTAGGGCGAAAAACTATCATAAATATATTGGGTCTACTGAAGAAGAAGCCGTTTGTCCCGGAGAACAATGGGGAAGTAGAAATTTACGCGAAATACGACAATCTAATCGAGTAAGTTCTTTCTGTTCGCTATAATATATATAGTTGTAAGGAAATTATTTAAAATATTATTTTTTTCCTTTTTTTTTTTAGAAGAATCGCAATGTTTTATACGATTCAAAACGCATTCTGCGTGCTTTCTTTAATAGTAGCGACATTGATGACTGATTTCAAATTTAAAAAATTAGCGTTTCGCGCCTGGTTACCTTTCGATTTCACTTCCTCGTGGTTTGCGTTTTCTATGACATTCATTTACCAATTCGTCGGTTCAATGGTCATTTCTGCCGGTATCAGTATTTTCGACACGTTGTTCGCCGGCCTGTTGCTTCAAATCTGTTGTCAATTCGAGATACTGGTGAATCGCCTGCACAATATCGGAGGAGATGAAATTCAATCGTTAAAACACTGCGTTCGGCATCATAATGCAATATACAGGTTTGTTTCCTTTGTGCTTTTATTTAAATCAAGGTAACGAACTAGCGAAGATAATCGAAGATCACAGGAAAATAAACCGTATTTTTGTTTTATTTCTTATTTTACGATTAATATTTTTATGCTAAAACGAGCAATATTTTCGAAATTACGAAGAGTATTGAAAAATTTCTAGTTAGCATCAAAATCTCATAAAACGACCCTTTTGCTAATGCAGGATTATTTGACAACGCCGAATGTTGACAGTGCTCTTCCGTCAAGAAACGGAGAATGCGATTTCTCACTCTCTTTCTCTGTGATCTCCGATTAAAAGAAAATAATTAAATAACATTTGTTTCAATAATTGCAGATTCGCCGAAATTGTGAATAATTTGTTTAGCAAAATGATGTGCGTGCAATTTATGGTAAGCGCAGCCGCTATATGCTTCAACGTTTATCGAGTAACAGAATCAAACGCAGGTTCGCAATTAATAGGCTCGGTACTGTTCATTTTTTCCGCCTTACTTCAAACGTTTTACTTTTGTTGGTTCGGAGATGTAGCGAAATTAAAGGTAGGTACATATGCAGCTGTATTATGAGTTTCTCGTAACCCAAAAACCTGTCGACTTTTTATCTCTGCAGAGCCTCGATATTCCTAATATGATATATCATAGCGATTGGACAAATTTGAGCAACGACGCTAAGAAGATGCTTCTGATAATCATGGCACGTTCATTGACGCCTGTTGAGATTACAAGCGCCTATATTTTACCAATGAACTTGGAATCTTTCAAGGGTGTCAGTATCTATGTAGAAATACATTATAGCAGTGAGTGGAAAATTAGATTAATGCGAATACTCAATAAATTGAGTAATTCGCAGTGTGAAACAGATCTGAGCTTAAAATACTAAGCGTAGCTATTGTATTTATTTATATCATTTTCGTTGGATCCAAAGGTCCTACCTTTTGAAATAGATGGTCATTGCTTGGTAATTAGTTAACAGCAATACAAATTTTAGCCACGTGTTGAATTTATACCTCAAATAAATGGAAAATGATACAAACTTGAAAAATATTACAAAGAATTCTGATGTGTTTAGATTAATATGGCTCGTTGAAATAAATTAATCATACAAACTGACGTTCTTAGAAAGATATAGTTCGGACAACTGTCGCTTTCCATGTTTCATATTTTCCAATTTTTATTCTTGAAATAGTAGATACGTAGGGAGAAGTACCGCAACGATTCGTCAAAGTAATCTTAAGTTAATTGCCGAATGCAAGATAATATAAGCTGCAAGCGTTTTCGAATGAATGTTACGTACTTTTTTCAAAAACAAACTTATCTCGACGCTTGTTAAAATTGTGTTTTATCAAATGCTCCGTTTGTCGTAGTTGATAAAAACCACTTACTCGACGTATAACATGCTGCTACAGAGTAAGTCATCGCAGTAGAACACATGCGGAGAATAAGTTGTCTTAGTTCGTTCGCCACGTAATGGAAGAATTACAATAGAGGAAAATGAAAACGAATTATTGAAACAACGAAATAAATTACATAGTATGCAAGAATAATACGTTTCTAACGCTTAAGTGAGAACCAGGTTTCGACAGTGAATCTTCGCGAACTTCCGCACTATTTTACTAAGATTTTTCAACGATTTCGAAGTAGATTCGACTCGACGACCAAGAACTGGAAATGTTACAGGCTCTGTATTTGAATTTCTCAATCGAGTTATTCCGACATCGAAGACATCTGCTGGGCGTATGATTTGAGTCAACAAAGCAATACAGAAAAATAAAAATCATCTTCGTCTAAACCGGGAGCAATACGAAATGTCGAACACTATTACAAATGCTTTCTTTTATCGCACACATTAATAAAGCTTATCGTTAGATGGAAATAACTGAATTATGGCGTTTTTAAAACTACATCCATTTTTTTCCTTGTCCTCCTGTTTGTAATTAAAGTAAAAATGAAGCTGCACTTGGAACCACTGACCTTTCTTAGTGATCATGACACGAGCAACGAATTCCATCGAATTTACCAGTGGCTACTTGATAACATTGAATTTTGGCTTTTTCGTGACGGTTGGTATTAGATTTATGAAACAAGAAAGATAGGAAATAGTGCGTAAGGTAATTGCATATGCAAATTAAAATAATATAGTTCGTAAATTCCACAAAAGACATCCGACTTTACGGTGAAATATTCTAAAATAAATGCGAAAGTGCATGCTTTCTTATTACAGCTAACGAAAACTTCATACTCATTGTTTAATATGTTGCAAGGAACTGAATGATGACACGAAGTGGAATAGCTGTGCATCTTCTACAAATGTACCGATGCAAGTGGATTACATAGCAATAAACATTACACACTGTTAAAGATACGCAGAGATACTTGCCTGATCATAGAGGTAAATATGTTAGACGTTTCTCCTTTCTCATCTGTCGAAAAAGCACACGTGTAAGATACCCCAGTTTTCACTAAAAATGCTTTCAACCAATTTATGGATAACATTCTCTGTTCCTTCCGTATTAAAAAAACTCTATCGATGATGAATATTTGCACTATACCAGCATCTAATGGAAGACAATATGAAGGGGTGCATAAAAAAGTACGTACGGATATGAAGGATCGATTCATTATTCTTTTAACGGTCAAACATATTATTACAATAATGATACGTATGAGCGAAGGGTAAGTTACAGTTAGAAAATAAGTCATATCGAGAAAGTAAGAGGGATATTGATATTTTACTACCGTCAGTGACTCTCGAGCCTCGAACGAAAGTTGCTCGAGGGTGTTGTACAGGTGTTCCTCTTTCTACATTTTCGATAATTTTGTTTCATGCTCGCTATTGGCGTCACTTTGGTAAAGTAAGAATCGATTAAATAGAAAAAGTGCGTGATAATAGAAAATTTTCAATTGCAAGATGCATATACTACGATGGACATTTTTGTTGTTCACATTGTGCGGCTGTTACCCGCCTCTTTCGTGGAAGACACCTCTGCAAAAATTTCTGTATGAAATTTATACAATATTCTCATTCCTGCTTCTCAATAGTTTCTTGCTTTTTCAAATATTGGATATGATATGCAACGTAGAAAACACAGATGATTTCAGCGATAATTTCTCCGTGACAGTGGTGGTATTTGTCACGTGCCTCAAGCTTTTCACTATACTGATACATCGAGCAAATTTCCTACTTTTGTGTAATACCCTTCAGAAGGAGCCATTTTTACCAATGAACGAAGAAGAATTCGAAATTCTGTTGAAATTCGAGAAAATTACCGAGTAAGTATATCCTTCGCTGTTTCAGTGAAATAAGAACATTGCTATGATATATGTCTACATACATGTATGTACGATAAATAAATTTTCCCTATTAACGGTACATTATTTTAGTAATATAATAATTATATACTTAACTACAAACATGGAACACACATTTTACGATGACATGTAATAAAGTAATAGAAGAGAAGTAAAATATAAAGCGCCTACGTTAAGCAAGATCGTAGTCTAAATTAATTGACAAGTTCTCATCGACGAAAAGTATTATTCTCTTTTATATTTCTCTTCCAGTTGGAACACACTTGGTTACATGACCCTGCTCGTGATTTCTGATTTCTTTATACTCGTAGTGTCGCTTCTAGCAAATTTCAAGAACAGAAAGCTAGCGTTTCGAGCATGGATACCATACGATTACTCGTCGTTATCTGCATATCTGCTTACTTTCTTTTATCAGTCGTTATTCACGACGATATGCACTTTTGGATGCGTCGCTAGCGACTCTCTGTATAGTGGCCTGTTGATACATATTAACTGCCAATTCGAAATACTAGAGCATCGTCTGAAGAACATCGAATCGAATCAGAATTATTCAGTGAAGCTGTGTGTTCATCATCACGATCATATATACAAGTCAGTTTGCCGATTTATTTCTCTTTTGATAACTTCACAGAGGAATTAATATATATAACTTCTTCGCTGTAACATTTTCTTATTTATGAGCTTACAGATTTGGCGAAATGGTGAACGAGGAATTTAAAATGATCATGTTTTTTCAATTCGGTACGAGCCTGACTACGATCTGTTTCAATTTCTATCGAATAACACAAATCGAAATGGATTCGAGATTCGTAGGAACGCTTCTCTACATGGCCTGCTCGTTGATGCAGATATTTTATTACTGCTGGTTCAGCAATGAAGTCAAACTCAAGGTTCGCTATTAATATAAATATAATATAATAGATATAATATAAATAAAACCTTACGAGAAATATAATAAAACCTTAAGGTCGGATTTCCTATATGCATCACACGTATACGTCTCGATATGGTTTTCTTTTAAAGGAATAGCGTTCATATAGAGACTTCACATTTCCTGATAGTCTAAAATGCTCGTATTATAATTAGACTACGGATATTTATGCAATTATGGGAAATTTAAAGGTCCATAAATGCATAGAAAGCGCTTAACGTGAAAAGAAATATGCAAATATATAGAAATATTATAATATTACAATTTTTCGTAGGTGAAACAACTGTGTTGGAGCTCTACTTCTGCAATTGTATGCCCAAAAATATGAATTTACATAAATATCCGCAGTCCATTGGCAGGAAATCCCACCTTCTGGAAATATTACAACTAATTGAGTAAAATGATATAATTTTCTGTGTAGAGTATGGAACTTTCTGATATGATATTCAGAACCGACTGGACATCGTTAAATAACAACGTTAAGAAAGCTTTTTTGATGTTAATGAGGCGCGCTATGAGGCCGATCGAATTCACCAGCATTTACGTCATCTCCGTCAATCTTGAGTCCTTCATGACAGTCAGTATCATCTAAACCTTTCTTCTTTTACATTTTCCGGTAGAAAATTGTGAGAAACATTTATGTTGTAGCTATTGAAGACTTCTTACTCCGCGTTCAATGTTTTCCAACAGAGCCGGGAATCATGAAAATGCGGGAATTCTCTTAATTTAGAACCGTCTGCCTTCGATACTTCCGAATAGAATAATAATTGTCCACTTAGAAAAAGGAAGGGAAAAGCAAATCGAACACAACACGCGAAACGTGCAACAGAGTATCTAGAGTGCATTCCAATAAATTATTTGAAACGTGAATACCATGCGTTTGATTAACGTGCCTCTATCACTTTCTCTTTTGACTCTCTTTTTTCGTTAATGAAACTATTCACAATGAATAAACCGCAACCTTCTGTCCCCTGCGACCGATGAAAGCAGACTGATGGTGCTTCGTGTTCTAAAGTTTATTTTTTATTAATTTTCGTCGAGGGGAGACGGATAATAGCCGATGAATCATTATCTATTTCCAGGACAATTTCGACCCTTTCTTCGTTTCTCGACTCCGTACTTTGCCCTCGACCGACTAGTTGGAACATTGTGGCTTCCTAGAAGCGGCAGGAGATGCCTATAATAAATAAATACTTTTTAGCCAATTATATAGACTGTCATCAGTTATGGAACTATAGAGAAACTTTACTCTTAATCGCGATTCTATCTAAGTGAAAGCCTCAACTGGGAAATATTTCATTGATTTTTCTGTAATCGCATAGCTATAGGGGATGTATGTAATGTAATAATAATAAAGATGTCTCGGTCGACAAAAAAAGATCGGCGGAAAAGAAGAAAAGTAAGAAAAGAGTCGCGCATTTGATGGAAGCTCTTTCATTCTGTAACAGTCAAGCAGCTTTGATAAAAATTTGTAACTAACATAATCGAGCTTGTTAAGTATAATTAAAAGTAGAATATTCGCACAATTAGATTTTTGTACGCTTCGATCAAATTCTTCCAGGCAAAAATATAGGAAAATAAAATCATAACGATATTCTTTTCCTTTTTTGACAAAAAAATTCATCTTTTCGAAAGAAATTTTTAAACAAGATTTTTTCTATCTATCATTGACTAGTTTTTAGTCAATGATTTTCTAAGAAAATATAAGTAGAGATAACTAAGAAACAAAAAGATGCACAGACTTCCTCTGTCCTTTGCTTTGCTCACTTACTGCGGTTACTGGAGACCAACTAAATGGCCACACACATCGCTCAAGTATCAACTGTACAACGTTTACTCGGTGTTAATGATTTTGCTACTATACTTCTTCGCGTTCTGCTCTTGCGTGGATTCGTTTACTAGCAAAAACCTGAATGCTATGACCGACAAATTTTCTCTCTGCGTCTCTGTGGTAGGAGTCTGCCTTAAAGTAGCCAATCTCTTTATCCGACGAGGAAAAATTATAAATGTGATGAATATGTTGTTGAACGAGAATTGTATTGCGAGAGACGATCAGGAAGAACGCATCCAACGGGAGAACGATGATTATGCCAGGTTTTCTTTTTTACGATATTCCTTCGTCGACTATTATATTGCCATGAATTACTGCTTACAAGTTTGTTACAGAAAACTGGCGATATACTGCGAAATCCTGAACGAATCGGCAGTGTTCTTTGCGACCGTGGGCCAATATAAAAAACTCATGAGTATGAGAGAATTACCAGTATCCGACTGGATGCCGTACGATTTATCCTCGCAAAAAGTGTACACGATATCCCTAGTGTATCAAACAGTTGGTTTGTTGATCTGTGCAAATACCAGCGTGGCCAACGAAACACTGATCGCAGGATTGATGATACAAGTCGGCACGCAATTTGAGATATTTTGTCATCGAGCTAGAAATCTATCATTCTCATTGACGTCAGCGAGAAGGAACACTATGTCTAACGAAGAATTCAAGATAAGATGCAATAAAATTATTGGCAACTTAATTAGTCATCACCACGAAATTTACAAGTACAAATAGATGTGCATTTCTCGTGATCATAAATTTTGAAATTCTCAGTACCGAATTTTCTAATTTTTTATTTGATTGCAGATTTGCCGAAACAGTGAACAGTGTGTTTCAGTACATGATTTTCTTACAATTTTGCATAAGTTCGATAGTACTATGTCTGAGTGTCTATCAGTTTTCCACGGTAGATCCGTTCAGTATGAACTTCTTATGGAGTGGCTTCTATTTGTGCTGTATGCTTATGCAGGTGTATTTATACTGTTGGTTTGGGAACGAGGTGACGTTGAAGGTTGGCACTGCTTTTCGTTTCTATTCCACCGCTACATGTATTTTCGAGTGCAATAGCACGGAATAGTAGGAACGACGGTTCTGTTTGCAATTTTTACTCAGTGTCTAATGATAATTATTATGATACGATGATTAATTAATGTCGCATGATGGACAAGAACGAGGTGATTATTCCTTGTTTCTTGCGCCCTCGTGCAGAATGAATTTAATGTTGCAAATAAAATTTTGGATCTTACAAGTTATCGGTGTTATAATAGAAAACTGAGCAAGATTGGCAGTAAAACAAATAATGTTGTATATGTAAATTTTACGAATTAAAAGTCAACTGATTATTCCATGTGGTATAAAATCGTAGAATTATAAAAAAATATTTTGTGACCCGTAACATGTAACTTACTAACTTATTAATAATAGTAGCTACTATATCATTATTCAAAATGGATTTGATCTCAAATTATGATACATGTTTTCATTTACTTACAATTGACGTAATTTTTAGAGTAACAAAGTTCGCGATGCTATTTACGATATGGACTGGACCATGCTACCTACTGACGTAATGAAAAATTTATTGCTGATCATAATTAGAACTGATAAACCTGTTAAAATGACAAGCGGTCACGTTGTTGTTTTATCTTCGCAATCTTTCGTGTCAGTTAGTAGAATTTCAATGCTTTTAACCATTAAATTATAAATCATTACTGCGATTCTAAAAACTTTGTACTTTATTATAGATCATGAAGATGACTTACTCCTCGTACAATCTTCTGTCAAGCTCTACGAGTAAATAAGAATTTTCGTTGTTACTGTGATTCAATTTTTATTGACTGTTTAATTATCGTAAATTGTCTACAATTATTGTAAAAGTGTGTGTCCTTTTTACCATTGTGCATGGTCATACAACACTCTCACTAATGTACTCATGACGAACATGACTGAGAAATAAAAATGCAGAATTTAATCAACAATTTAACGTACCTCCTATCTTGCGAATTGTGGAATATACAAATATAATGTTTGAAATTTTATCTTCAAAGCTTCGTAGACCACAGAATTTAAAAACGTATCCGTACACCTGACGGTCCTGTTGCAATTTTTTGAAAGCTATTTGCTACTCTAATGATGCTTGGTTCCCTTATTCGAGGTAGACATTATAAATACCGAATTCACGTTGCAACAAACTAAATGGTGCAATGCATCTTGAGATTATTTGTTTCGATGCTTCTGGTGGACAACGTTCTACAAATGTACCGATGCATGTAGACAATACATAACAATAAACTATGCATCATGAAATTCCAACTCATATATACTTGCCTGATCGTAGAAGAAAATATGTTGGAAGTTTATCCTTTGTGATATGTTGAAGAAGCACACGCAGACGATATTTCATTTTCAACTAAAAATTCTTCCATCCAATTCATGGATAATATTCCTCGCTCGTTCTATTTTGCGAAACATTATCGAAGGTAAATATTTACG
The DNA here is from genome assembly GCF_024516045.1 of Bombus affinis. NCBI lineage: Eukaryota > Metazoa > Arthropoda > Insecta > Hymenoptera > Apidae > Bombus > Bombus affinis. Next base: position 7,473,770 of record NC_066355.1, on the reverse strand, counting down.
CTATATTAGATCGCAACAAAGCATAATATAAAGAGGGGTATGAAAAAAAATATAAGAGTACGAAGGGTTGATTCATTATTCTTTAAACGGTAGATACGCGTCCAATGTCATCGTGTCACACACTACTATTATAGTAATGATACGTATCAGCGAAGTATTGCAGTAGAAAATAAGTCTGTTGAAGGAAATAAGGGGGAATTGATTTTACAATCGTCAGTTACATTTCTAACTTCGAACAAGAGTCGAAGTAACTGCTCGAGAGTGACGTGTAACCCACTTCTTTCTACATTTTCGATAATTTCTCTGAATGCTTACTATCGCCGTTACTATAACGAAATAAGGATCGGTTAAACAAAGGAAGTGCGTGATAATAAAAAGTTTTCACATCAAGCATGCATATACTACGATGGACATTCTTATTGTTCACATTGTGCGGCTGTTTTCCACCACCTTCGTGGAAAACTCCACGCAGAAAATTTTTGTACAAGATTTATACGGTATTCTCGCTCTTGGTCTTGAATACTTTCTTTCTTTGTTTAATAATGGATATGATATATAATGTAGAAAACATAGACGACTTCAGTGATAACTTTCACGTGACGGTAGGATCGTTCCTCATAAGCATCAAGGTCTCTATTATACTGATATATCGTGAAAGCTTCGTACGTTTGCGCGACACTCTACAGAAAGAGCCACTTTTGCCAATGAACCAACAAGAATTCGAAATTTTGTTGAGATTCGACAAAATTACTGAGTAAGTTTGTTTTTCGCTCTTTTGGTGAAATAAAAACTTTCTATCATGTATACATATACGATTAGGTGACCCTGTAGCAACACATGAGCTAGAAGACAATTCAAATCATGTTGTTGTTTTGCCTCGGAGTATCAATATCGATTGCATACGCACAATGTAATAATAAATAGACTCCGGGCAAAACAATGTCTCCGCTACGAGTATCTACGAGTATCTATGAGTATCTATCGAATATCTATCAGCGATCTAATCAGCGAGTATTTTAGCGATTATAGATTGTTTTAGTGAATTTGTTAATACGAACGTCTTAACGACATTATCTGTATTTATTTAGTTATTAATTATTTTAAGTACACTTGACGGTTTCAGCAACGAATTATTTCGATATTCTAACAACCATCATTTAGAATCCTTTACAACATAAACGAATACACAAATGCATATGCAATAAGTCGCCTAATAATATTGTTTAATACAATAAATAATTTTCGATGTTAAGGTTGCATTAGTAGTATGATAACTATATATATACCTACAAAAATATAGATGGTTACATTAAATAAGAACTTACTCTAAATTGGTCGACAATGCTTCTTCGACTGAAAGCATTTTTCTATTTTCTTTTTTTCTTCTAGCTGGAACACACTTGGTTATATGACGATACTCATGACTAGTAATTTTTATCTATTTATGGAATCCCTTCTGACGTATAAGAAAAGACAACTAACGTATCGAACATGGGTACCATACGATTATTCGTCCGCATCTGCATTTCTGCTTACTTTGCTTTATCAGTCGTTATTCACGACGATATGCTCCTTTGGATGCGTCGCTACTGATTCTCTGTACAGTGGCCTACTAATTCATATTACCTGCCAATTCGAAATACTAGAACATCGTCTGAAGAACATCGAATCGAACCAGAATTATTCAGTGAAGCTGTGTGTCCGTCATCATAATCATATATACAAGTCAGTTCGCCGATTTATTTCTCTTTTGACAACTTCACAGAGAAATAAAATATATAACTTCTTCGCTGTAACATGTTCTTATTTACGAGCTTACAGATTTGGCGAAATGGTGAACGAGGAATTTAGAACGATCATGTTTTTCCAATTCTATACAAGTCTGTGTATGGTCTGTTTCAACCTTTATCAAGTAACACAAATCGAGATAGATTCGAACATCATAGGAAGGATCCTCTTTATGAACTATTCGTTGACGCAGATATTTTACTACTGTTGGTTCGGAAATGAAGTCAAGCTTAAGGTTCAACATTACGACGAAGAATGTAATAAAACCTTAAGGTTGGATTTCCTATACGCACCTGACGTATACGCTTGGATATAGTTTTCTTTTAAGTGAATAGCGTTCACATAGAGACATCACATTTCCTGTCAGTCCAAAATGCTCGTATTATAATTAGACTACGGATATTTATGCAATTATGAGAAATTCTCTAAGCTCCACTTCTGCAATTGCATGCACAAGAATATGAACTTACATAGATATCCGCAGTCCATTGACAGGAAATCCCACCTTTTGGAAATTTTACAACTAATTGAGTAAAATGATATAATTTTCTATGCAGAGTTTGGAACTTTCTGATGTGATATTCAGAAGCGACTGGACATCGTTAAATCTCAACGTTAAGAGAGCTTTTTTGATGCTAATGAGGCGTGCTATGAGACCGATCGAATTTACCAGTATTTACGTCGTCTCCGTCAATCTTGAGTCTTTCATGACAGTCAGTATCGTCTAAACCTTTTTTTCTTTATATTATTAGGTAAAAAATTATGGGAAACGTTTATGTTGTAGCTACTGAAGACTTCTTACTCCGTCTTCAGTGTGTTCCAACAGAGCCGGGAATCATGAAAACAAAGGCTAATTTCTTAACATAGAACCGTCTTTCTTCGATTCTTCCGAATAGAGTAATAACTGTTCACTTAGAAAAAGGAAAAGAAAAAAGCGTCGTTCAAAACACTGGAATCATGCACTAGAGTATCCGAAGTGCATTTCAAAAAATTATATAAAACATGAATAACACATATGTACATGCTTAAATCACTTGCCCTTAGCGACACCTTTCACTTCTGTTCCTCTTCTTCCGTCAATGAAACTATTCAAAATAAAGTCTATCGGTAAGCCGCGTTCTCCTTTCTCTTGCGACCGACGAAAGCAGACTAATGGTGCTACGTGTACTACAGTTTACTTCTTATTAATTTTCGTGGAGGGGAGACAGATAATAGCCGATGAATCATTATCCATTTCTACGACAAATTCGACCATTTCTTCGTTTATCGTCGCCGTATTTTGCCTTCAATCGATTAAATAGAACTCTGAGACTTCGGGGAAATAAAAAAAGATACCTGTGGTACATAACTATTTTTTAGCCAATCACATCGCCTGCGGTCAGCTATCAAATTTTAGAGAAATTTTACTCTTGAAAGCTTCAACTGGGAAATAATTATATTTTTTATATTCGAACAACTGTAGGGAATGTGTGAAATGTATAATAATAAAAATATATCGAAAGGGAGAAATGAGGAGAAAAACTAATTAGATGTTTTACGTTTCGTACATTACACTATTCAAAGCAAAAAGATAAGAAAATGGAATCACATGAATGTCGTACGGCTTATCCTCCCAAAAACTGTACACCATATCCCTAACGTATCAAATAATTCGTTTATTGATTCGCTGAATTCAAGATTGATGATACGAGTTGGTCTGCAATTTGAGATACTTTGTCATCGAAATAAAAATCTATTATTCCTTTTGACGGCCGCGAAAAGGAACACCATGTCCAACGAAGAATTCAAGATAAGATGCAATAAAATTCTTGGGAATTTAATTAGACATTACCTCGAAATTTACGAGTAGAAATAAATGCGAATTTTTCGTGGTCAGAAATTTTGAAATTCTTAGTATCGAATTTTCTAATTTATTATTTGATTGCAGATTTGCCGAAACATTGAACCGACTGTTCCAGTACATGATTTTCTTATAATTCCGCATAAGTTCGATAGTACTATTATATATTTCAGTATCTACAAGCTTTCCACGATAGATCCATTCTCTATGAACTCCGTCTGGAAAGGCTTCTATTTGTGCTGTATGCTTATGCAGGTATATTTATACTGTTGGTTTGGGAACGAGATGAATTTGAAGGTTGCCACTGCTTTTCGTTTCTATTCGATCGCTACATGTATTTTCGAGTACAATAGCACGGAGTAATAGAAACGATGATTTTATTTGAGATTTGTACTCAGTGTCTAATGATAATGATTATGATACTGTGATTAGTTAATGTCGCGAGATGGACAAGAACGAGGTGATTTTTCCTTGTTTCTTGCGCCCTCGTGCAGAATGAATTTAATGTTGCAAATAAAATTTTGGATCTTACAAGTTATCGGTGTTATAATAGAAAACTGAGCAAGATTGGCAGTAAAACAAATAATGTTGTATATGTAAATTTTACGAATTAAAAGTCAACTGATTATTCCATGTGGTATAAAATCGTAGAATTATAAAAAAGTATTTTGTGACCCGTAACATGTAACTTACTAACTTATTAATAATAGTAGCTACTATATCATTATTCAAAATGGATTTGATCTCAAATTATGATACATGTTTTCATTTACTTACAATTGACGTAATTTTTAGAGCAACAAAGTTCGAGGTGCTATTTATGATATGGATTGGACCATACACCTGCTGGCATAATAAAGAATTTATTATCATAGTAATAACTGACAGACCTGTTAAAATAACAAGTGATCATGTTGTAGTTTCATCTTTGTAGTATCGTGGAAAAGCTCTTGGAGAAATTTCAATGAACTACGGATGGAAAACAATAAAAGTGCTGTCGGGCCAGCAAGGATGGGAAATTCCGATGGACAATATGCCCGTGGCCTTTTAGAACATTGGATAATAAAAAAAGGTTTACGTGACCGTCTTGGGTCAACAGCTGTAAAACACGTGTTCGTTGTAGTAGTAATACTGAAAACTCTGGTAGAGGACAATTTGATGGAGAAGGTGATGAGTGAACAAATAGTAAATAATCGGCGGGTTTGTCAGCTACGCTCGTAAAGAGCTTGTACGGTAAAAGACACGTCACGAGTTCGAATCCTTACCTGGGTATTATTTACGAAAATCAGGAAAAGAAGGAAAGCCAAAATATCTTCTCTTAGAAGGAGCGTACAACGGGCAAGTGCCCTTGCCCTATTGTGTTGTAGTACTTTCTATGAGTGCTTGGTTAGTACCACCAGTGTTTGTGATTCCTCCTACAGACTACCGATCCCGCCCGTGGAGGTTTTAGCCGGTAAAAATCCGGCACACCTTGTTTCCGCTCCTTACGACGAAAAATGGGTGTCTATGAAGATTTCCTCCACGTAAAAAAAAAAAAAAAATTTTTTTTTCGATATTACCCCGTGCTCTCTCTCCGGAGAGCGCGGGCGCCTATGAAAGTTCCTTCCATGTAAAAAAAAAATGTTGTCTATAATTTTGTAATTAGAGCTCCGACTGAATTGAGACTAGTTGCAGTTGCGAGTAGCTGCGGGTTAAATCGTTACTCATAAGTCGTTGTGGGTTGTTAGTTGTAGATTGTAAGTTGAGTAATTAAATTTTATCGTTTTTAGTTGTATCGCATTACTGCATTAAGTTCAGATTAAATAGTTATAATTTTTTGCCTCAATCACAATAAATAAGTCTATACAGTAAATAAAAATCACTATAATTCTGATCTCTATATCCTTATAATTTTTTACATCAGATAGTAAAACTTTAATACTTTCGACTATTAAATTATAAAATATTATTGCGATTCTAACAATTTTGTATTATTATGAGGCATTCATTTAGATCAATCAGAACGTTAAACGAGCCTGTACACTTGACAATCCTGTTGCAAACTTTTGAAAGCTTTTTGATTCTGTGCCGAAATAGAGGTAGATATTTTAAGCACCGAATTCATAGCGAAATTTCTAACAAAGCAGGACGATGTTACAAAATTTTATTTATTGTTGGTATTGAAACAAAGTGAAGGTAAAGGATCGTTCTTCGAACTTGGGAGAACGATTTAATATATTGACCTACATATATAGCAGACGTGATCTTTCATGTCGACTAGACAAGGTCGCATAAATGCAACAGAAAAATATTTTTAATCGTAATGAATGTGGCTCTGTGGTCCATACATTTGGAGAACACAAACACCATCACGATGAACATCTACGATTAGTAATCTTACGCATATTTACGCCTTTTTTCAAGGCTTGTTACTCGAACTAGCAAGCTAGACGTTTATTATTTCTGACCGTCTGATTGTAGCTAGTTAAAAGCTCCTATTCGGTGTATAATGTATAACATGCTGCAAAACACTCGAAAATAGTAACGAACAACGAAACAGGCCATGGTCGAATCGTTAAAATCGTTATCGTGTTCTTTTGTTTCAATTCTTTAATGTTCTGACCTATAACATCGTATAACAAACATACTACTAATATAATAAAATCACTAATATAATAAAATATAATAAAATATAATATAATAAAATCACTAATATAATCAATGATTTCATATATTCGATGTCGAATTAACGATGTGCCCTATTTAGGCAAATTTGTCGATTTTGTTTTGCAGTCAGTCCTAGTTTTTCTACACTCAATTGAAAATGAATCGCCTTTTACTTTCATTTTTCAATTGAAAATTAATACATCTCGAGATCATTTTATACATCTATGCCGTGTTTTAAGAATGCCAAGATTAATACCTGATAGCTTTAAAATATATAGTGAAACAATATCTTTATTAGAAATGCACGAAATTGATTTCTACACCTAATAACAGAATCGTTAAAACGTATCTTCAACATTGTTAGGATCATTAAACGAGTCTCCTTGGAAAATATCATTTCGCAATTCGAAATCCATCTATAAATATATATATATATACATATATACTAGTACAATGTACGCGATAAATGTATATCTATAAATCGATTCAACGTAGAGGCAGCAAATTAGTTGTCTTTATATCTACTAACAGATAAATAACAAAGTCGACTAATAAAATCTATCTTGAACACCGATAAGATAAATTGAACGGTTGATCATAAACATATTTCGTAATTCGAAATCGATCTGTAAATTGGAAAATCACTGAATCCAGCCAGTGTCTTCCGATTGGAAGGTGAGAGAAATTTTCGAGGAGGCGCGAGCAGAAAATAAACGCGGAGGACCCCACCCCCGTAGAATTTTCTGTGGCGGTCCATTTTTGGGCTCCCCACCTTCGGCTTCGCCTCGATTACCCGCGTCCTCGTCGAGCAAGAAGCTTTACGAAGCACCCTCGGAACACTCGACTCGCGCCACTCTACTCGCTCGGGTTAGGTAAGTGAATTATCACGAAATTCTTCCCCGACCGATCGCTTCTCTTTTTTTATTCTCTGGCTGTTTCTACACCTCGTTCTCTCGATGCTCGACTATCTTTTGTTCCATGGATCGGTGATCGTGACGCGAGTGTGAAAGAAAGAAAGGGAGGAAGGATGTGGATGGACGTGTGCGTGAGAACTGGTGCAAAATTCACCAGTACGAGAAACTTGAGGATGTCGAAGATTTTCATCATCGACGATGAAACGTTCGGTGAAAGAAGACTGTATTGTTGGACTAATCGTTGAATTTTTGTTACCACGAAGATTTATTACGCTACTAATGGAGCTGCTTCTTCGACTAACAAGCTTCAAGCTGAAAAACGCACGTAGAAAATACTTGATTTGCAACGAAACAGTGCCAGCCACGGAGAAGGCTCTGGAAGCGAATTAATCCGCTTTGGCTTCGAGGTGTATCCGTCTCGAAGGTTTTTGACAAAAAACTGCTTTGGCGATGCTTGTAAGTAGCGTTAATCCTAACATAACACTGCTTACCATTAACAAATGTACGCCGCGTTAGTACCTCGTTTTATGATACAATTTTTCGTTGGCTATAATCAACGTTAAAATTTCAGATAAGGAAAATGTTATAGATGTTAATGAGAAATCCCTAAAAAGATGAAATATTGTGGTCCACTTTGCGGCAAAAATAAACCGGTTGCCATCATCGAATCGTTTCGTTTACGTGTGCTATTTTCAACCGCTAACGTTTGCCTAGTGAATTCGACGAATACTGCGTATTTTGAAAAGCCCAACTCGATATTAATTATAATCAATCGTTACGATCGAATCATCCATCCTATCTGCATTGATACACCAAATTGTCTACGCGATTAAAGTATATTAGTGGTTTAAATGCTTGCAGGAAGACCAACGGTGTAAGGAACCGGAGCGCTTTTGCAACATATTAACCGCTGCCAATTAACAACAGCTCTGCTAACGCTTCGGGAATTTACTTTTGGATCTAACAAAACGCAATGTCGTAAGTAGCATTCGCATAACGATCTTTTTACATCATTAATCTCCGTAGTCTTGCTTAAACCTTAAAGGCTACCAAAATTTATCCGCTGAACATCTAACAACGCCCGTTTGCCATTAAATAACCCGAGCAATTCGCTATTGTTATTGACCACCGAGAATGATGGTCAGTGATGTCATTTTGGCATCCATGGGTAACCAAATGCCAAAAAACTTTCCAGGTGCTATTAATACCCGGAAATGGGGTCGAATGTAGTCATTCAGTTATCGAATAATCGATTTAATGAATTGAAATATTCCCGTCCCTTCTACGATCTTATACCTTGTTTACATTCCAACGACTACGAAATATATCCATCCACCGTGTAACTTAGATGTCCCCAGAATTAATTCAGGCTTCGTCGATCGAAGGTTTATCGATCGGTTGATCGATACATTCGTCATCGATTAACAACAATATCGCAGATATTGTTGCGATAAGTACACTGCTGACGGTTATGTAAACTCGTATGCTCGCGGACGTAGCTAAAGAAACGGAGCCGAAATGGAGATCAGATTCAGCGTGTTCGGTTCAACACCATCGCGAGTACTTCTACTTTACTTTGTATATTTTATATATCTGTTCATACGAGGTGCATTGTATAAATTATTTACTCTGTTCACAAGTAAAAGGCTAATCGGGTCTTGCTCTCTGTACTTCCAATTGGAAAAATTGGGAATAACGAGTGAAATAAAAAAAAAAACATTTCCTATAGCTTGACAAATCCCAAGAACCGAATATGCAGGATCGAACCGCGAGATCGCGAGGTGGCGACGATGATTTCGTAAATGCTATTAATACGCGGCAGTTAGATCGAATGTCGGTCGTCGGTGGCGGCCAAGTAAAGCCCGTTCTTCTGGGTTACGCTCGTGCTTTTTGGACTCCTCGCCTTGCGGCCTCACTAACGTCGGTTGCCGTCCTCTCCTCGTCGTTCCGCGCATATTTATAGAGCCTGCCTATGGATGCTATTTCCGTAGACGCACCGATGTGCCCCGTTCCTCGTCATCGCGAAGCCGGACGGTATCATCTGCCGGATTATGACTCGCAGAACTCCCTACGATCGTGAAAATATGCAAGCCCATCGCCTACTTTATTCGCGGACCCATCCGTTTATTTTCAGGGTTAAAACGATGACGAGTCACAGCCGTGAAACATATGTATACGGTGGATCATCAAAGTATTCGAATTCACGTAGAGACCATGTATGAATATGAAGATCACAGGAGGTAGCGTCGCATTCTTGTTGGTCTTTTCATTTCGATAGCGCCTTATATCTGGAAAGGATATTTTCGCATAAAGCACGGAATTAAAGGAGCAGAGAATTTGCTAAGTTCAAAGATATATAGCGGGGAAAATGTAATTTATAATTCTTCTTGCCCTGTTGTCTTCGTATATTGTATATATGTGTCATGCAAAACCTTTGGAAATTTCATTAGCGCTGTAACGAGGCGCAATTGCCATGATTACGTTGATGTAGCTTGAAACAAAACCGAAAATATAGAGTTCATGGAAATATTTAAACGGTCAATTAACTATTATATCGAATGGGCCCATCTTTTAACGCTAATTACGTATTTAAGACTGTAAGACGTATACTAATTTTTTATCAAGTGTATGTTCGCGGTGAGTGACTCGTGAGTTCTATACAAATCTTCTCGTCGCAAGTGTAATAGATATATTTCTACGAGACGATTATCGCATCGTAGAAGAACAAAAAACCCCTTACGATTTATCAGAAATTGATAATCTCGTCTGATTTGTCTGCCAAGACTAAACCCGTTGATATAATTCCACTAACATCGAGAAATCGAAGTTTATGCTGTTTCATCGAACAGACAAGCATCGATTGCCACGTTTCAAGTGTTTCGAAATTTTTAACGCCTAATCAGAGAGATCACTAGAAGCGATGTTCGACCAATCGTTAAGAGAAAGGATCATGGAAAATTTCAGTGAACTCGATAGTTTCTTGAAGGAAGCCGGCAAAAGAAAAAGGCCGCCACCATGGACGCGATCAAGAAGAAGATGCAAGCGATGAAGCTTGAAAAGGATAATGCGATGGATAAAGCCGATGCCTGCGAAGGACAGGCGAAGGAGGCGAATATGCGCGCGGATAAGGTCAACGAGGAAGTCGGTGAATTACAAAAGAAGCTTACCCAGGTTGAAGCCGACCTTCAAGCCAACAAACAAGCCCTGGATCAGGCCAACAAGGATCTCGAAGAAAAAGAGAAAGCTCTGACTAACGTGAGTAACCTAATGTTGTTTCCGTTAGTCTGTTACGATTAAGGATTTCGGCCTAGTTCTGTCATTGCTCCAGTTTACCTTGGACCAGGTCCAAGTCAATTTTTCGCCGACAAATTTTATTTATATTTATACCGTAGTTTTATACCTTCGTTTTAAGATCGATGACTCAGTGTGACGCAGTTTTACGCTAGCTATGGTGTCTCGTAACACGAGGGATCATCTGTTTCGCCCTGTGCTCCCCCTTTTTTAAAAGGCCAATGAGTCACGAGAGCTTTCTAATTTCAGGCCGAATCCGAGGTCGCCGCTCTGAACCGAAAAGTACAATTGATCGAGGAGGACTTGGAGAGATCCGAGGAACGATTGAACACTGCCACTGCCAAGTTGGCCGAAGCTTCTCAGGCTGCCGACGAATCTAGCCGGTAAATCTTGAGAAAGTCAATCGTGAAACTGTTGTACGATGGATAGAGACGGAATTATGTTAATGAACGTAATTGCAGTATGTGCAAAGTATTGGAAAACCGTGCGCAACAGGATGAAGAGAGGATGGATCAGCTGACGAATCAACTGAAAGAGGCGCGTCTGCTTGCCGAGGACGCTGACGGGAAATCGGACGAAGTATCGCGAAAGCTGGCCTTCGTTGAAGACGAGTTGGAAGTCGCCGAGGATCGAGTCAAGTCTGGTGAAGCGTAAGTTGCCCCCGAGGAATGTTATTCGTAAATAGATTGCGGCCTCCTATGCGTTTACGTAAAACTTAACGATGCAATAGAATCCTTATAACATAGAAAGGTACGTAAAGTACCAACGGTAGAGTAAGTACTTGTATCATAAATTTTAGGAAGTGAAACGAGTCTCCATTTTATTCTGTTTACTTATAACAATATGAAAAATTCACAGTCTACTCGTAAATAATTGTTTCTACTTAAAGCGTACTATTTACAACGTTACAGCAAGATCATGGAGCTTGAAGAGGAACTTAAAGTGGTCGGTAACAGCTTGAAATCTTTGGAAGTATCCGAAGAGAAGGTGAGTTTGTCGATTTTTCACGGTGTTTGAGAACGCATTTCGGATAAACAATTTGACTGGCTGGATTCGATTAGGCTAATCAAAGAGTCGAGGAGTTCAAGCGCCAGCTCAAGACCCTAACAGTGAAACTAAAGGAAGCTGAAGCCCGTGCCGAATTTGCTGAGAAAACTGTTAAGAAACTCCAGAAGGAGGTCGACAGGCTCGAAGGTAAAGTCAAAATACTTCCTTTCGTTCTAACACCCTCTTTATTGGATTAACACCGTTTAAGCAGCGTATTTTCTTAAATAAGCAACGTATTTATTTCATTACAAATATTTACTACTCCGTTGCTGCAGAGTGATCTCAGAGTACTTTGCACCGAATTTGAACGGGTGTCTGACGTAATTTGGCAAATTGACAGCAACGCTTCCGTTATCCAATTCTACTGGAATGCAATCAAAGACTCGTGGCCAATTTGCCAACCTTGAATAACGTCAAACACACTTTAGTAAATGCTGCACACGTCGCAAGTCGATTAATTATTACGAATATTTTCAAGTTACGTTGATAAATTTTGTCGAGCCGCGACTTCCCACTGAATATGAGTAAGGGAGTGATTTAAAAGAAAAATATTCATTTTTACTCGCATAAATATCTTTATAGTTACAGAGATTACAAAGGTAGTGTTCGTTAATAGATATCCGCGTTAACAAGCGACACTTGATCGTGCAACGCAACTGATTTTCTTTGCAGACATATTGCACCAGCAGAAGGAGAAACGCAAAACGATTTGCGAAGAATTGGACAAGACATTCTCTGAGCTTTCTGGCTACTAAAAAAAAAAAAATATCATCCATAGTCGTTTCAAATTTTCTCGTTTATTCCTATACACGAAACATATTTAGCTATTTCTGTATCGTTATCTTCTCTCTTTCAAAGAAACTTTTCCGCTTTAGCTGATTTTTTCTTCTTTTCCGCCGCAATAGCTTCCGAATTTGGGCGTAATTCTTGTTTTTTACGACCGAAAAACCAACGAAGAACATGTTAAAAGTGCATTCTCCGTTTTTTTTTTGCTTTTTTTCTTGCGTTGTCGTCATGTAAAATCGACAATATCATTCTCTTCTATCGATCATCGTTCATATTTAAAGTTTCGTTGGTTCGATTTGATTCTCTTGTGATTTCCCTTCTTTTTTCTTTTTTTTTTTTTTTTTATTTGCTGCCCGATCACTGTTTCAATCGTCCGATTTGGGAGCGCTTTGCTTAGTTTTTTTTTATAAGAACAGATTAATTAGTACTTGTCGTTTACGTTAAGCATTGTCTATTAATATACGCGTACAAGAACACATGAACATACACACACAAGGCACTTAACAGAATAAAATAAAACAAAAAGCTTCGCACGTTTATGTGGGTCGTCGTACGTCAGGTACATTTACCAATCCCTTGTAAAACTGTTTTGTCTTAGACTCCTGCAAAGGTATACTACATCTCACGATACTTACACGCTTCGAGTAAAGTGATAAAGTATTAACCGCTTCGTTTAACATTCCCTTTCACACGACGCATTTTGTGTACAATTTCGAATTGTAAGAGCACACTGACATACACCACGTTGTACGACATTCCTATATTTTGATTTTAAGCAAGCTATAAGTGTGCTTTTATTCTTTTTCTTTTTTCTTTTTCTTTAGGATGAATGTCGTTGCATCATAACATTTCCATCTCATATAACTTCTTTTTGCGTAGGGGTTAACATACTTTCAATAGCGAACAAACTCTGATGATCTCTATGTTCACATTAATTCCAAACTGTGACTTAGGTTTATTAAAATACGTAGTGTATCAATCCGTGCTTGACCGGTAAACGAAAGCTCGTTGAACCGAGTTACCCGAAACGTTTCCAATTCTGAACGAAGCGCAACTGTTTACCGGGCAAATGCACAAGAATCAAGTAGAAAATTCGTAGGATCGTTCTTGATTAGATGTAAAACGAGTCGTTAGATGTAAAATGTTACTAAAATCAAAGAAGGAAATATATCAGCAATTCGATTATTTTATCAACTTTTCCAGACGAATTGGGCATCAACAAGGATAGATACAAGTCACTCGCCGACGAGATGGACTCCACGTTCGCCGAATTGGCAGGATACTAAGTTATTTCGATCTTTTGTGCTTCCTACTATAATTACAATGTCATGCGTGGGGATGGAACTGCAATGTTACGCATCAAGGACTCCAAAACGCGACCAATCGTTGCACGATCGGCCAAAAAAGCACTGAGGCTGAGAACAGATCGTCGGAAATCGGATATTATTTGTCTAGTTGTACGACGTTACCGCGACGAAGATGGTCAATGTATGGAGATCCGTAAGGAATTTTACTCTGTTACACTGTTGTACGAAATATTACACCCAATAAACTGCTGTAATGTGGTATCTCGTTACTAATTGCAAGGACTTTTAGTAGATTTCGAATCGGAAAGCTACTTCTACCTTTAGCAGGATCCGTATCTGTCTCTTTCTCTATTTCTCTATCTCGCTCGCTATACGGAAAGTTTTATTAAAAGTATCGTCATCGTCTCGCAGCAAGGAGAGGTGAGTATACAAAAATTCAATGATTATCAACTACATGGAAATAAAAAGAGATTTCTTGTTTATATGTACACGTTGGGAATAGATCTGTCGAATTTCCTTCTTTCTAGTTTGAAAATTATCTTGATATATTTTTATAGAGGCACAGTTATATAAGATGTTTATTAGTCATCAATGTACTTATTAAATGTACAATGAACGCATAAATGTACACCGAATGGTATATCAATTCAGGAGTGCTGTCTTGTACTATATCCTCGAAAGTTATGATTAATCAATCATACACACATTTGCTTATCTACTATTTACATTTGGTAATTATCTAGAAACGTTGTCTCGCGTAGTTGTGCATAATCTTTATACAATATTAGTCTGTTTCAATGGCCCGCGAATAATCGGGATCACTTTATTTTCACAAATATACACACGTAATTAGACACGTATGACACCACCCATGGAAACATAACACTCAGTTAAAACTCAAGCATGCAACGAACAAAAATGTACAAACTCATCTGTAAAACATGAATAGTTTCTACAAAACAAGAAAAACATCCAAAACGCAGGTATTATATAACTGTATATAATGTGTATCAAAAAACTGTAACAATCAAAGACAATGAATATGTTGAGGATACAAAAGTTACGCTAAGATAAACTTTCTGCCACGATTATTCTCGTTGTTAAAACTGCGCATTATTCCGTGATATACTTATCGCTCCAAAGATAATACGATAAAATATAAATGTATCTTGTGACGTTTACTTAACATTAGGACACTCGAATATTCTTGTTGAAACTTTATTGGTACAGGATTGAATAAAATATCGTCTATGAAGAGAAACAACGTTTAAACTCTTAATATTCGGCTAACAAAGGGTGGATTTTATAAAACTTTATGGTTCGGATGATCAGTTAAAATTATTCAATTAATAACAATGTAAACGATGTACCGATGATCTGAATATAACATCAGAGTATGTAGCCATCCTGTTGTTTCTAATAATGCCCCGGTTCTAAAATAATTTCTTTGATTCTTAGCAT
The DNA here is from genome assembly GCF_024516045.1 of Bombus affinis. Lineage (NCBI taxonomy): Eukaryota > Metazoa > Arthropoda > Insecta > Hymenoptera > Apidae > Bombus > Bombus affinis. The sequence goes on along the minus strand of NC_066355.1, from coordinate 7,458,690 downwards.
ACCATTCGATGAGTATAATTCGAATAAAATAAATAGGACTGCTTAAAAGCATAAAATGCAGTTTAAAATTATAGTACAATGTGAAAAAAGAAACGATACTGTAATTTCATAAGTGATAAGTCAGTTCAATTTGCCTAAAGACCATGTTATTGGTCTTGAATCTCTTTCATCGCGACCTTCCTGTAACATCATTATCAATTAATATCAATTAATGTTACTAAAGTTTTGGCAACGCAAATTTGCCCCAATGACTGAGCAAAAACGAACATAGAAAAAAACACTTCGATACGTATGGCGCCAATTAACGTGAATCGAAATATATTTCCTCGTTTAATCAATATTCAAGATATTTCTTTCTCTAATACAATAAATAATGCACTACAAAAACTATACAAACTACCACAGTATTTATCTAATATACAATCTTCATTACCTAATGATAACATTATCAAAAACATTAGACTATTTGGGTTATCAATTGCACGCAACACCACTCTGTAATGACATGGTAAATACAATGTAATCTATACAGGTGATGCAGAATAACAATATAGTAAAGAAAAGTTTTCCTGATGAATATACGAACATTCACAAAGTAGAAATCGGATATACATATATCAAAGTAATTTGCATGATAAAAATCTTAAATAAGATGAAGATACATGACACAGATACGTGCTATATTCATAAAACGAAATATCGATTTCCACTCGAATTAAATGCAACTCCAATGGATCATGAGACAAACACAAAGATAAAACATTAACGCGTAGTGAACAAAAATTTATAGCGAAGTTTATGGCCAGGGTGCTTCCAGCTTTTCTTTCTGGTGTGACGTATCGATATTATTTATACCTAATTCACTTTAATAATACTTACAAAATTCTTTGTAGAAGTGAATACAAAATAAGACATTGCATAGAATGCACTATCACTGCGTGTCAAATATTTCTGATTGAGAAAACCATGACGACTTGTTGAAACAAATCTCATCGTTTCTTCAATGTATTTTACATGATAATAGTAATATTAATAATAATAATTACAAACTAATAATAATAATAATAATAATAATAATAATAATAATAATAATAATAATAATAATAATAATAATAATAATAATAAGAATAATAATAATAATAATAGTAGTAGTAGTAGTAGTAGTAGTAGTAGTAGTACTAATAATAATAATGATGATGATGATGATGATGATAATAATAATAATAATAATAATAATAATAATAATAATAATAATAATAATAGTAATAATAATAATGGAATATATAAATGAGCATTAACATAAAATATAAATCATCAAATGATCCTTTCATACGTTTCTTACTTTAATTACGTCCCATATGAAAATATCAATAAATATAATAATCACCCTCGGTTCAGATAGATGAACCTACGCTAAATTCTCTGAAAGATATCAAGAATATATCTATGTAGAAGGCAATATGATGCACGAAATCTTTGAACGTTTCCGATTAACATCATTAAAGTCAACATAATCTTTTATATATCTTTACCATACAAGAAATCAAATATATGTTTGTAATAGACATATGTAACATTACATATACATCACATACACGTATATATAATGCATACATATATATGTATATATATACATATACGTGTATATATTTAATTTACATAAATAAAAATGCATTGCAATTTCTAATGGTCTTGAAAGAAACTGTGAATACTTTATATTACACGAAAATACAATATACGATTCTTAATCTATCCTCTCCATAGATTATGTATTATTTATATGTCTATAAAACAATGTAAAAATAACAAGTGCTGAAAATATATAAAAATGTAAGAAAATAAGCTGATCTGGTGAATGATAAAGAAACTAGAATTATAAGCAATATCATATCTCGCTGCGATTCATAAATGGCATTTTCTTTCCCATAGATAAATCACATACATTTTCCAGGTTAATGCAATCGAAAGTACACAGTTGGCATATTAAGAGGAAAGTATGCAAAATCTGAATCGTATACCCAGGCAGAAGTAGACTCCTCTCTGCTTTGCCGAGGACATCGGTATCTACAAAATTTCTCCTGGGGTTTTGTATATTACTTGTTTTTATATATGTATATGTGTATATACACACATATATATATATATATATATTAATCTGGAGGAATCTCTTTTATAAATTCAAATAACTTAATGACTTAATACATAGAATAATAATAATTTATAATAAAAGATCATGATTTACGCTACAGACGGTCACGATGCAAAAAATTGTTGTAAACGTTGCACCGTTCTACGATCCAGAGCACACAGATCAAAATCAAATGTCTTTTTTGTGATCTCGTATTGACCGGTTTCTGCGATTACCTGAACAACTCTCTGTAACTCTTGATTATCTTGCAAAGTCATTATCTTTTGTTGCAAATCTTTCAACTGTGACACATAGTCTTCTGAAAACACTGGTGGCTCTCCTATGTCTGAATCAACCAAAGTACTATTCGTTGAATCAGGGGCCACTTGTTCCGCTTCCGCCTCGATACGCTTCTCGGCGACTTGTTCCGTAACACCACGATCCTCCTTATCTTTCATATGAACCGTTTCCTGATCCACCACGACTGGTGATTGACTCGAAGAGACAGGCTCCAAAGGAGGTGACGTCGAATGACCTCTATCCTTTTCTCTTTTAACCACATGGTCGTCATCGCCTTTACTATCACTCCGTCGTTTCCTTCTACGGATTTCTTTTTCCTCCCCTTTACTCCCTTTAGATCTGTCCCTTTTATTTCGGTCAACCTTATCCTTTTTAATGTCTGTAGGAATTGCAGGTGAAAGTGGTTTTGTCAGTTCTGTTGGCGGTGTAGACGCCGTTAAATTTTCTACTTCTTTCTTAACCATAGGCACTAATTTTGATTCAGGAATGGAATCGTCATCTATGGATGGCGCTGAATCGCTGCTATCTCTTTCTGGCATTTCTAGTACTGAAAAGGAATTAGCTACTGGAACATTAGGCACATTATCTTGCTTCTCCGTTGAGGACTTTATCCTGTCGCGTTTCTCTTTCTTTTCCCTATCTTTGCTACTATCCCGTTTATCCTTTTTATCCCTTTTTTTATGCTTGTGCTTCTGTCTGTCTTTTTCATTCTTACTGTCCTTCGCCTTCTCAGACTTCTCGGTCTTTTCAGATCTTTCTGTCTTCAATAATTTCTCATCCTTTGGTTTCTCACTCTCCTTCGGAGGTTTCGGCGACTTTCTCCCCTCTTTAGCCGATTTGTACTCTTGATTCTTCTCTTTCTCGGATTTCTCGGATTTCTCTGATTTATTCTTCTTCTCGGCTACTTTTATAGATTCCTTTGAGGAAGGCCGTTCTCCTTCCTTATACTTATCCTTTCGTTCTTTATCCCGATCTTCTTTATGCTTTTTCTTGTCCTTTTTCTTTTCACCCTTAGAAGCATCGACAACATTTTTAGAATTATCTTTTACTTTATCTTTCTCTTTACTCTTATCTTTCTCTTTTTCAAAAGTTACTTTTTTCATCTCCTTTTCCTTCGATTTTGGGGAAATTGACCTCTTTGCAGAAGGCAAAGATGGGCTACAAGCTCTTTTTATTCCAACTGATGGAGGTGATGGTGGCCTTTTATTAGAAGGGCTAGAATGACTCTTATTTCCAGGACTAGTAGATCTTTTTAATTTCTCCTTACTTCGATTCTTATCTTTAGCTTGTTCTTTGATTCTTTTCTCTTTCCTATCGTCTGGCTTATCCTTTTTAGTATCTTTATGAGGACTATCTTTAGACTTTGTTTTGTCCACTTTATCAGACTTCTCTGTGTTAATTAACGATTTAGAAGCCGAGGATTTTTCTTGCGGTGTAGACTTTTTAGTGTCCTGAGAAACTTTTGTAGGTTTTAGAGGTGTACCGAATAATTCAGCAAAAGAACTTGAAGTTCTTGACTCTGTATTTTTGTGCTTCTTCGACTCACTCCCGCTCAACTTTGGTTTACCAACCATAGTTAATGCTTTAGATTCGTTCTTTTCAACTGAATTTTCAGAACTGGACACAAGAACCTAAACATATAATATTTAATTTAATATTACAATTTATATAGAAAGATATAGAATTTATATAGAAAGATAAGAACCTATATAAATAGGATTAGATATACTCACACCACCACCCTTCAACAGTTTCCTCCTAAAGTCATCTGAAGGGTTATTAATTATTTCAGTATGTCTTATGACATTTGTAATTGCAGGACCACTAAATTGTAAGTTAAGGTCATATAAAATTTCTATCTTTTTGCTACCTTCATCCTTATTTTTTAAATAAATATGAATTGGAATCTCAAAACCAGCATAACCAGACTCTTTTAACACAAATGGTGGTTCTTTTAAGATCCTCTTTGGTTTTGAGAATGTTTGATGTAATTGAAAAACCACTGGAATACAAACCAGAATAAGTCGGAAGATTTGTATCTATGGTTGCATGATATTTCCTTAAAAGTATATTTACCTTTTTCAACATAGTGGTGAATATCAGCATTGTCAATACCCCGCACAAATAATTCCCAATCATGAGTATAGCCCTGAGGGGTAGTACGCATACGTAACATTGATGAATGTCCACATTCTAGTGTAATGCGAATTGCCATTCTCTCATATGAATTTTTTGATACACGCTTTTTCAAAGAAAAACAGAGAGAGCTAATTATGCGGGTAAACACAGCAATTACGTTACATTTTTATTTATCTCGTTACACGTGAATGAAAACTCTGATGAATTCTTAACTATTTGATCCTTTACAAACTATTTGTGACGTTGAAAATCATTGTCCAACAATTTATGCTAAATGTAAAAGCAATGACAACACTTCTTTCCTAACTTTCGTATACTTGAAATACTGATACATCGTTTGCTTACACTTGTTTTGTATGAAAATGTTGACCACCTCATTAGAGCAGAATATTGTGATAAACGAAGAGTTTGATGGAGGCAAATCGCCTTGTTAGTACTACGATAATTCAAGAATTTCCTTTAAGCCAAATCTGATTCGATTATCAACAGGTAAACTCTACATCAACGAGAACTAGTCGCCATACTCGTTACTGCGTACACTAGACTTAAAAATGCACGATTGTGCTGTCATCTATAGGAAAACGTTATTGTCTGCCAAGGTATGTTCTAATATCAATCCTTGCTTCTGTACAATTTTGTTCAATCCATGATTGAACAGATGATACGTTGTTTATTATTAGAATATACTATTCTAACCTAAAAGCATTGCTTATTGGTCGATGCAAATTGCTCTTCTCCAATGTAAATTGTTGAGACATTAAGTATTAAACAGCAGTGTAGTATTTTAAGCAGAATTTACAATAACTTTGTTATTTAAATTAATAGATTAAAATGTATCTTTTTAAAAATTAATATAAATAATGTAAATAAATGTTAATATAAATAATCATTAATCGTGAGTAAATTTGCCATAAACAGTAGATATCATATTTGAAAAAAATAAATCGAATGGTATTATTTATAGGTTTTTAAAAGCCAAGGAACCCAGTATTTACAGTAACTCATTGGAACCTTAGTAATACAACTGATTAGTAATAAAGATGTTATCTGCTATTGTAAAAGAGCACCAAAGCAAACAAGCAGCAAGAAAGGAAAGACAAGGTAAAAGTAATAAACATACTTTTGATCTACTATAAATTGACTACATTTACGAATAACTATATAGAATATTGTTACGACAGAGCAAAAGAGGAAAGAAGCTGTGCAAGCCGCAAGTAACTTGACACAAGCTTTAGTTGACCATTTAAATGTTGGGTAAGTTTTTGATGTCCTTTGACAAGAAACAATTACAATGTAATTGTTTTTTAAGAAATAATTGATCATGTAGAGTGGCACAGGCATATCTCAATCAGAAGAAACTCGATGCAGAAGCAAAACAATTGCAACATAGCGCAACAAATTTTGCAAAACAAACACAGTCATGGTTGAATTTAGTAGAAGCTTTCTCCAGTGCATTAAAAGAAATTGGTGATGCTGAGAATTGGGCACGTAGCATTGAAGGAGATATGAGAACTATAGCAACTGCTTTGGAATATTCTTATAAAGGTAAACAACCAATGTGATCGTTTGTACTAATTACATTTTGTGCATATAACATAGAATTAATTATAAAAATATATGTAAAAAATATAATTAATGCATTTATTTCAGCTACCCAAGAAGTACAAGGGACCAGTACTTCTTAAAAGCTTAAAGATATATATTATATTATATTAAAAGAACTTAAGAATAAGTGTTATTAAATATCATTATAAATTTTATCTTGTTTTTTGTTTGTATTACTATGTTTTAAAATAAATATCATCATCTTTTCTTCTGTTATGAATTTATTTATTTCGTTGATTTTATCGAAGTTTGTTATTATTAATAACAACACTTTTGTAAACTATTCAATGATATAGATTAGTAACACTTTTGAATATCAATCTTATCATGCTAGTTGAACAAGTTCAGACCACTAGTATAATAATTGACCATCATGGCGGCCGGTCCTATTGCTGAACGTAATCAAGGTACGTGTCTATTTAAAATATTTAGATAAATATATATATTATAATATTTTGATTTTTCTTATTGAAATTCTAATTGCAATTATGGAACGAATCTTGTATAATATATTAAAACTAAAAATATTCTGTTATACTAGGTTATGTGTACATAAACACAATTTGTAGGTTAACAATTCTATATATATATATATATATATTACTATATGTATATATATATACATATATATATAGTAATTTTATATAGTGTAAATAAAATATTTTATATCTTTTAGATGCCACAATATATGTGGGTGGATTGGATGATAAGGTCACAGAATCCCTTATGTGGGAACTGTTTGTCCAATCAGGACCAGTGGGTATGTAACAATATTATTATATCTGCTTTTAAATTTTGTTTTTAAAAGTAATTAAATTTTCTTAAAAATATTTTCAGTCAACGTGCATATGCCTAAAGATAGAGTAACACAAATGCATCAGGGCTATGGGTTTGTAGAATTTATGGGAGAAGAAGATGCTGACTATGCTATTAAGATAATGAACATGATAAAATTATATGGAAAACCAATAAGAGTAAATAAAGCAAGTGCTCATCAGAAGAACCTAGATGTTGGTGCTAATATCTTTATTGGAAATCTTGATCCAGAAGTAGATGAGAAACTATTATACGACACCTTCAGTGCATTTGGAGTAATTCTTCAGACGCCAAAAGTAATGCATGCTGCTAACAAACAATAATTAATAATAAGTGTTTACAAAATATATAACATATTTCAGATGTGTTTATATTTCAGATGTATATATCAGATGTTTTTATATTTCAGATAATGAGAGATCCTGAAACAGGGAACTCCAAGGGCTTTGCATTCATAAACTTCGCTTCCTTCGATGCCTCCGATGCAAGTATAGAAGCAATGAACGGTCAGTACTTATGCAACAGACCGATTTCCGTATCATACGCTTTCAAACGCGACGCGAAAGGAGAAAGACACGGTAGTGCTGCTGAACGATTGTTAGCTGCTCAAAACCCGCTAAGTCAAGCAGACAGGCCTCATCAATTATTTGCCGACGCTCCTCCTTTGGCGCCACCTCCGATTCCAAATTCCAATACAGCGACTCACCAAGCTACTCATCATCCTCAACATCATGTGATGCATCATGGAATGGTTGTACCACCACCTCCACCTCCGTCAACACCAGGACCTCCAATGGGTCACCCACCACCACCACCTGTTCCACCGCCGCCATCGAGTGGCTTTCCTCCAGCAAGTATTCCTCCGCCTCCTTTACCTCCGATGTCAATGGCCACACATCCTCCTTTACCGCCTGGAATGCCACCTCCATTGCCACCTATGCCCGTTCCAACGTCTCAATCGCAACAGACGACACCCAGAATGATGGCTCCACCACCTCCTCATTGGGGAGTGAGTGGGCCACCTCAAGGTCAATTTCCACCTCCTCCGCCTCCCTCATCTACCGGAGCACCTCCACCTCCGCAATTTGGACAGTTTCAACCACCACCACCGCGACCTCCTCCAACATGGAGGCATCCACCGCCTCCTCCTGTATCTCAGGGTGGACCACCGCCGCCACCACCTCCACAATTTCGACCACCCTTCCCACCAAGAGGTCCACCTCCACCTCCACCACCTCACGATTCCAGTCAATATTAAATTCATTGTCTCTTCATCTTTATGATATCGTCATTATTTAATAGCATAATGTAAAAATTTGACTGTGTTCAAGATGTTCAAACACATTATTGTTGCACAAATCTGTATTTCATAATACAATGTCTGAATAAATTTCTTTAATTTCAAGCCATGAGTTTCTTTCAATTCCTCGTTCTTAAAAGGCGAAGGGACCATAGATTATAAAAATTATGAGAAATCGTCCACAGTTTCTTTTTAACGATTACAAACGCGGTCATTTAATGTATCGATTAGAAGTCGCGTGTGAATAAGGACATGCCAAGCTCGTTCTATCGATTATTGCAAGCCTGTCCAGTCCAGTTAGCGATAACACCGAACGGACAAATGAGTGGCAGAGCAGTTGTCTTCGGGTATGTCACCGCGTTGAAAGGATTTGACGTCGTTTCGCATACGAAATCGGACGAAAAATAAAAAAAAAACGAGCGAACGCGAAGGAATCGTAAGCTTGTCGCGTGTCATCAACCGAGTAAGTAAGGGGAACAGGTGTCTGGAGTGGTAAATTAAGCGGCGCCGACGGTGCTATGCATTCTGAAAATAACGCGATTTTTTTTAGATCTTTCGTGACTCGATGTAGTTTCATCGATCCGTACGACGCCTCGCTTGTCCATTACTTTTGAATAAAGTTAAAACGCTCTCAATATATTCCAAATATAGTTTGATATAATTGTTCGACGACCGAAAGGAAGGAATCATGTTCAACTTATGATATGGCTCGCCTCTACTACGAGTGTAACGCGGATCTAAGAAACAATACGGAAGATAGCGAAACGAACAAACCATACGCGTGTACATCGGATAAATATTGCTTGTATTGCTGTTGCAACTCGCAGTGTTGTCTGTTGGTGCAAAGACGGCCACCACGACACTTTTGGGAAGCCTGGTACTTCTGGCTAGGCGTTGCTTTACTCGCTGTTTTTATCATATCTTCGGTAAGTGATCCTCGATGATCTCTGATCTTAGGAACGTTCGCATTATTGAAATTTCTAGAAATTTATTACGTAAACGAAATGAAACCTAAGAAATTGTATTTTCCATATCTGTGTTTGTCGTTTCATTATCAATCATCGATATCGTGCCCCCTTAGAATCGACGTGGCGCGTTCGTTTAATTTCCTTAACGATCGCCGATTACTCCAAGGAACATTTTGATTTCCCCTCTTTTTTTTTTTTTTTTTGAAACTAGGTGAGCAGTTACATAGTCAGTAATTGCAGACATAATATTCAAGGTGTACAACTAAGACACAGCACGCACGGTAATCGACGAAACGATCGCGACAATCGTCCGAGAAACAGCCAGAATGAGATATCCATAAGCATAATCCCGACGTCGGAATTTTTTCCATCGCACAGGAAGATGTTCGTGATTGCTTCTCAACCGGCTGTAAATCACCTGAGTAAGTAAAATTATTGCGCGTATACCTATAGAATTGCACCGTAAAACTCGGAGCATACTCTTCGTATGTTTAAACTTTCACGTCTGACCAGAACGCAATCACGTACGGGCGTATCTTTGCACTGCATAATTACGTACGATAAAGTAAAGACGATGTTAGCGTGAACGCGTTGCGTATCGAGCAATTAGGTTACAGAAGAGTGGTTGAAGCGGCTCGAACGGATGTTATAGAAGGACGAGTTCCAATGTAAAAAGTTTCGCAACACCGATGAAAGGGGGACAATCGCTTTAAATCTCTCCGAGATTCGATTAAAAGTTGGGGATGGCACGGCGATCAGGAATAATTCGTGCAATTTCGAGCAATAATAATCTTGTGCATGCATTGATTTATATTGCAGCTCCTGTCGTTGCGTGAAGTCGTTTTGTTTTAACGGAGCGATTATGCCAGCGAAAGGAAGCCGACGCGAAGAGTTGGAAGATCATCCCATGGCATTTTACACGGTAATACCTCTTAAAAGACAGCGCGTCGCATCGAGAGCTTTGATCGGCCGGAACATCGCGGCCACGTCATTATGTCGCGAGGAACATTTACGATAAATGCGTCTTTTTACTTAGCCTCGGGATGTAATAACTGGTAGCGGTTCAAAACACTCTGATCACAAACGACATTTTGAACAAATGAGAAACGATGTTACCGAAGAATACGGTCTTCTTAATGGCCAATTTGACACTGAAGCTACTTAGGCCGCGATCCGACTCCTCCTTTGGTTCATAATTTGCCACACGCGATGTATCCTATTAAACATGAAAACTTCCGATGTATCGTTTGCGATTAAGCGATTCGTCGTTTTCCAATTTAACGCGGGACGCGATAAAAACAAAGAGGAACGTGAAATTATAGGTTTGACGATGCTTTATAACGCGTAGAATCGAAAACAACCGGTGTAGTAGGATTTACTAAAAGATCGGGAAACGATGATTTACGATAATATGTCCTGAATACAAATCGTAGATCGGCATTGATTAGGTTCGTTGAGTCGTTTTAGCGCTTCTGAACATCGGTCGAGCATTTAGAATTTCTTAGCCGAAGCCTCGCTTCCATTTGGCTGAGCACAGTGCAACCAGCCCGATCGAAACTCGTTCTCGAGGACTCGAATGGGCGTAACTCCCATTAACAATTAAGAAGACACGCTGCAACCTGGTCGACGTACCTGACTGGACGTACCAAGAGATCGGGGGCTAATTAAAAAGGACAATCGGGCGAATGCAACTCAAGGCGACGTGTACTCTCTATCTTTTCGCGCATCTCTCTTAATCTTTCTTGCTCCCTCTTTCCTCTTTTTTCGCATCTTTCTCTTTATCTGTTCAATTCCTCGTCTTCCTTTTCCCTGCGACTCGTTCCTGCCGCTTCTCTGTTTCCAGATCGATCCCGCGATAGCGGTTAATCGCGATAATCTTCGCAGAAGAGAGGAATTACGAAAAACTTTGGCGTTTATCGAACCCCGGTAACAAACACGCAGCAGACACATGCGCATTTCAGAATGACAAAACCAAGATGTGTACTTTTCATCTATTCCCATTGCGATTTCGAAGGTATTCGGAGGATTGTACACTGACGTTCGTAAGTCACGGGATAGCCGGAAATTTTTGAACACGAATTTTAATAAAATAAATAAAATCTTTAAAATACAGTATGGTAATTACGATATCTGTTTATGTTTATCGCAAGTGTATCAATTGGCTTATGGATGCGAGTGTATAAACCTTCTAAGATCGAGGTGAGATTCGTGCATACTTCGAATTACCTTGAGAAAATGAAAGGATTCGATGCAACTTTTCATTGTCATATTCCATCTGCGTAATGACTGGCTGTGATCATGTCAATTCGAGGCAGCTACGTGGGAGTGAAACGTTTGCTATTCCTTCGTCGGAGCGTTAGTACGTAGAACATGGTTTGTCATGGACGTTTAATACGAAATAATAGCTTGTGTACCGGCGTACACGTATCGATCGCGACGCTTTACACTTCAGCTAAATTAATTAATATGCACCGAAAGAGAAACAGATACACGTTTGACATTTTGCACAAGTGTGATTGTAATTAGCTGCGTAGGATGAGAGTGGAAACTACTGTCTGATATTATCATATAAGAAGTCAATGGCGGTGAAAAATTCTATAAATATACAATTTTGATGTGTTTGCGTTTAAATAATATTCACGACCTTCTTTTCTTTTTTTCATTATTCCGCGAATCCCACGCTACAATGCGCTTACTCAAGACATCCATTAATAACGGCGGACCCCAAACATTTACACCTGAGAAACTCCAGTTCTCACGATTGAACCGTTGATTTAATTAAGAGTTAATTAGGCTACCTTCACCGTCGCGGCAGATGAAAATTTTTTTTCGAAACTAAATCCCACCTCGGAAGACATCCTCTGTCTCTCGAGTTCAACAATGTAGAAAGACGATAATTCAACCGTAAGAAGAAGATCCAGTTTCAACGAGACACTGCATGTACCAGCTATGTAAATATGAAACCGGAATTTTTGTATAGAAAATACACGTTTACACGTTTAAATACGCGTTTATTGTATGAAAATTCCGGCGCAACTCCGGTACAACTCCGGTACAATTCCGGTACAACCCACCTGTCTGGCAATTGGTGGATGCCACGCCAAAAAAACTGTCGCTCTTTTGAGGCAAACCAGTCATCGAGCCATTTTCGTACATTTTCGTAAGAAGTGAAGTGCTGGTCAGAAAGTGCGTGCCCTATCGATGCAAATAAATAGTAATCGGACGGAACCAAGTCTGGTGAGTAAACCGCGTGCGAAAGTATTTCCCAACTGAACGCTTCGATCGTTTCCTTGACCGGTTTTGCTGTATGTGATGGTGCATTATCATGAAGCAAAATTACTTTGTGTTGCCTTTTTTGATATTCTGGTCGTTTTTCACGCAAAGCTTGATTCGAATCGATCATTTGTTGTCGGTAGCGTTCAGTATTAACGGTTTCGCCAGGTTTTAACAGCTCATAATAGATCACACCCTTCTGATCCACGTTCTTCGTTCCTCACGTCAAAATTGCCACTTCTGAAATTTTTAAACCGCTCAAAGCACTGTGATTTACCAAGAGCATGCTCACCGTAAGCTTCGACAAGCATTCGATGCGATTCTGCAGCAGTTTTCTTCAAATGGTAACAGAGAATCAATGCTGTCCGCAAATCGTAGTTTCCAGGCACAAAATTCGACATGTTCAACGCTATTACAAACTATGCTGTTGTATGAAACTTGTATCGTTCTGAGTCGAAAATGTTTGTGAGATGTCAACAAAGACTTTTGGCATCAATGACGCAGTTTAGTGATAACTACATTATCAGCTAGGACTATCTATAGGCAAATTCCGGTTTCATACTTACAGACCTGATATAAGAGGAATTTAAATTGCTTACTCCTCACCTCGTTGAAATAGGTCTATTCGAACGATCGTCCGAACAGTTCGCGATACATCTCAATAAATTACCCGAGTGAAAGAAATCCTTGTGCTCTCGGTAAATCTTTTTACAGCGAACACTTGATTCGTTCGCGCAATAAGAAGTAGCAACGGAGAGCAGACTGCCGGCGACCTCGTTCGACTGTAACGAAGTGTCATTCCGATAACCCAGGCCCAGCTTTTACTGTCACTCGACGGACGACGATAAAGAAATGTGCAAGCAGCGGGGCTCTGCTTAATGTTGCATGGACAGGAAACCAACCGGGGAATTAAACTCTCGTCTGCTTTGCCGTTGGATGCCAATGACTACGATTAAGATGTTCAAACGACTCTCGATTACGAATCCTGCACCATCGATTTTTACGCGATTTACTCTTTGACGAGAGGCTAAGATGTTTTAATCGCTGTATTTAACGCTTCGAAGAAATAAAGACGAACATGTGGAATTAAACGAGGATTTTTATTTCGCTTTCCTGTTTCTCTGTTCGTTAACAGGTTTCGTTTCGCGACGGGTATCGATGGAAGTTTCGAAAATTTATCATTTCGGGAATTCCATTGGATTGAAGCAAAAAACAAATTTAGAATATAGACGAGCAAACCTGATATCCGAACGAATGAATTTGATATTCGTTCGCGCGGATAAACAAGCTTCTATAATATTTATTATAAAATACACGCGTTCTCAATGCGTGTAATAAATACACCAGCGTATACTATCGGCAGTACGATATTATTCCGTCAATGATTCGTTACATCTGGATGGACGGAAATATATCGTAGCTCAACGAGAGATACGAACGTGCATACGATCTAGACGTTATTGTTCCAATAAATCGGTAGAGTTTAGGGGACTTTCCGAGGCAACTCTAAAAAAAGGTCACTGGAATTCTTTGACAGCGAGAACATCACTAGTTTCGAGTTGTATAAACAGAGTGACAAAAAATTATCCACATATTATATTTAAATTAATTTAAAATATTAATCGAGTGACCAATACGATTGTTAAGTAAGGATCGTCCTCGGTAAGAATTCCTATTCTCAATTGTAATACGAGATTGGCTGTATACAAAGAGGAGACACGTTCTTCCATCTGGAAGGCGTTTACGAAACGCGTCCCGTGGCTGCGTAAAAGTGTACGCGAATTCGCGATGTTGCTCCAATAAATCGGCTTTAAAAGAGACCGGAGCCAGAGAAAAGGCCAAGAAAAAGACTTAGCAAAATCCGGTTTAAGTGTGAATAAATTACGTACGCGAAGGGAGCTGGCGGAAATGGTACCGCCTCGCGGTGAGAAAACGCAAAAAGTCATCAAAGAAGTCGTGGCACGGTGGATGGGAAAGACAAAAGCCATTAATCGTTTCTGTACAGTGGCGCTTGTATTTCGATTTCCCTCTGATTTTCCTCTGCTTCACTGGCGTTCTTATTTCAGCAATGTTATCACCAACACTGCGCGATGTGATCTCTAAAATAACAAACAGCAAAAAAGAGCTCGGCTTCTGCATTTTACGAGACCCAATTCTCGTATCGCGAAAGAAAAGAGGCCGAGTCGTACCGAAGAAGAAATTTCCAAGGAACCGATTATATGTCGCCTTGACGACGAAGCTATGCGAGCGAAATAATGTCACCGATGACGGAATTAAAATAGATATAGAAGTAAATTCGTGAGGTGGTAGAAGAGTGGCGTGAAGGAGGAAGGACAGAAAAAGGGAGAGAGAGAGAGAGAGAGGTGGAAATCGAGAGTAGCCAACGTGTAAAGCAAGAGAAAGAGAAGGATACGAATCTGTGTTCCAGTGGGAGGTACTAAAATTAGAGGAGCCCACGCGGCTAACAGTTTCGTCTTGAAGCTTCCTTCAGACATTTTCAAATAGTCCTTTACGCCGATAACACAACGTGTTTTCGCGACGTCTCGCTGTCAGTCGCGACTCGGCGCCGTGATTCTGCGTTCGATTCGATTGGCTTACGAGTGACTTCCTCGAGAGACACGGTTGCCTCCTTGGAACCAATTCAACGTCCAAGTGACTCGAGATATTCCAACTGGCAGACGCAGACTTTCAATTAGTCGTTTTTCTTTTTGTCAACGATAATTACCGTAATCGATGATCCTCGTCGAACAGCGAAAAATGAAAATCAAGGGCGGCTGATTTCCTCGCCGCTGTTTCTACCGATCCGTTCAGTGGCCTCGAATAATCCCGCGTCAATAAGCAGTCAAGTGCAAATCGAGTTTCTTTCGCCGCTAGCCGCGTTGCCTTTATCGAACATCGTCTCTGCATTTAGCAAAGGCTAGCCCTTCAACATGATAATGTATATTCCTGTCTTCTGCATACGTTTCAAGTGGCTCTCGTGCAGATAGCGAACCGTACCTACTTCGCTGTCTCTTCCCTTATCAATGAAATTGTCCCTGAGGCGTACTCGCGTTCGAGTGATCCTCCCCGACGATACTTTTCATTATCGAGACTTTCGTGATTCTCGGAGTGTTAGATTCTGCCGAGGCTTACGGCATGTATTTCAATCGATCGACTATCGAGCCGCCAATCTGCATATATTTCATCCTGCTATTTCTGATTTTTCTGTCGGGCAACGTTCAACAGATCGAAGGTAAGTTGGCCGGTTCGATCCGACGCATCGGCAATGTCGCTATCGATTTTTTATGCGTCGTAATCGTGCTAATGCACGATACGTTTAACATACATGTACTATCGTGGTACTTATCGGCGCGCATATCTATAATGTGCCCGTAAAAAAAAAAAAAAGAACGATGCGCCGTAAAATACACGAGACGAACAGATTTACGACATGGTACGTGTACGTGTCACGGCAACTCGTTCGCGCTAAATGCCAAGAAATTTGTCGATATTCGCAGGTAGAAAATGCGTATGCACGAGCAAGGCCTGTAAAGAAGCCGGAGTTGACACGTGCAAGACCAAGTTTTACTGTTACACAGAGTTGATCTTGACTGGAGACCAAGAATTCGGAGGAAATACTACGACAAGAGGATGCACCGAGTTCGTATGAATTTTATTTTGAGATTATTAACATTGAAAAAGAGAATGACGATGTTGAAACAAAACGTGGTAAACAGAGATCAGAAGATATGCAAAAATTTTAAAGTCTATTTGTCTCGGTCGAGAAAATAATATCGTACGAAGAAGAAAATGTAGAAATCGCGTTTCAACTATTACGATAGTAGTAACCTCTCGTTTAAAAGCAACACCCCGACCTCTAACCTTTTCCTCTTATTCTACAATAAATTCCAACGGTACAAGTCCGGTTGACTCGAAGACGATTTAATTCGCTGAATCTTACGATTGACGTACCGCTATAAATTCGCCGTGGCTCTATGGCAAACAGGTAACCTTGACGAGATAATCGGTGCGAGAAGTTTTCACGAATTCTTTCTAAAGCCGTGCTAAAATGACGAGAGATGTCGAAATCGTCTCGACTCGGAGCGTTCGAATATCGTTAGCCAGTTTTTATTGCTACCAATTAAATCTTCGAACCGTTATCGGCAAGTGTAGAGTGGCGTTAATTACCAGATAACTAGCAACGGACAAAATAATTAATTTTTATCGAAGATAACGCGATTCGCAAACAACGATCGAGATTGACCCCCTTTTTTCGACCGAATTCCTTCGTGATATTTTCTTCACTGGCCACGAAACGATCGATTGCTCGCCAAGCGTAACAAGCGCGATACACGCGCGGAATATTGAAATCTCGCGGCTTAAATCGTACAAAATGATTATTTAAATTCCGACTATCGCCGGGGTCGGAGAACTTTATCGAGCAGTGTCCATTTTATCGGAACGTTGTACGTTGCCATTGCTCAGGGGTGCCACGCCATTGTTATGCGAGACAAAGTCCTGGGTCACGAGGTCGAAGTCGAGCGACAACGTGGACCGATCGTCGGCTGCCTGGATCCGTATGCCCTGGCCCAGATTGAAGTGTTGCGACAGCCACGACTACTGTAACGCCGATCACCGCATAAACGTGTCCACGTGGATCCACGACAAAGAGACGCCCGATGCTGTGGAACCCACTTTAGGTTACACCGGTAAAGAGTCCTTTGCTACCTTCGTCTATTTACAATGGCTCGCAGAATTATTTGTACACGTACAGAAACGCATATTTTTACGCATATATACCGATATCTTAAACAATACCATACTTTGGATATTTAGATATTTTGAGTATATTTGCATATTGCGCGCATCCTACGTAGTCTCGCGTCTTTAAATTTTCCATGCGAAATAAATTTTATGCAAATTTCATGCAAATGTCATGCAAAATAGAGCCGATCAGTATGATTTCTGAGAGGTTCGTACGTCGTTAAAGATATCTAAGCATTCTCCTTACATCGAAGAAATAGAGGTTTCACCTTAAATTCGTACAGGTTGGCGCCACTTCGACAATGTTGAAACTACTTACAGTAACTTTGAGTCTCGCTTTATTTACGATCTTACCCGCTTCATTTACACGCTTCGTAGATATCTGTAACAATTTAACCGAAGAGATATCGCGCTGTATGATTCAATGCCAGAACATTTAAGGCGCCACTGTTCTCGACTAAACAAGCTCGAGGAATGGATTTTCTGATAAGTCTTGTGTTATGTACAAAGGTTCCTTTAATGGGATGTCGTCGGGCCGAGACATAATGGGATCGATTCAGCCGGATCCAGGGCCGATTACCGGAGGTCGAGAATCGTCGGATCAATTCCTTGAGAATCGCGTTAAACCGCTGCACGTTGCTGCGCTGGTCTTAGCGATCGCTGCCCTGATATCGGTCCTAGCAGCCTGCTACGTTATTACAAGGTCTGGAAATTTTTATTATCTCGCCTACCGTAAAGTTTCTCGCTAGAAAATCGCGTGCGCGCCGCGAGAAAGGTGTCGGATCTCACGTAACGAACTTTTATTGACTTCGCTTTTGCCGCGAAGAAAACCCACCGCTGCACTGGCAAGATGCATCTATAAAACTGGTATTTTACGACGCTAAGCACGTTCGAGCAAAGAGGGTGTCGCAAATGAACGTTTGACGTATTGCCAGAAAAATTCTTCGTAATTATTTATTTCATAAACTCGAGCTATTTAAGAATAAGTAGTAATCTTCGATCGTTCGTCCCACTTGTCTTCTTTCCTTTCTTTTTCTTACTTTTTTTTCATTAATGACGTTCCCTTTCTTTCTTCATCTACGTCTTCCCTTTTCCGTTTTGTATACAATTGAAAAATATTCCTGTATTTTCGCCACATTCCTTGATACGCTGCCAAGAATTTGTTCGCCTCTTTGTTGAGGAAACAACATTCATATGTAAGTTCGTAATTGTAATTACTTGGCATTGGCCGCTGGCATTCTAGTCTGCCAGGCTTTTCCAGCGAATCGATTCGCGGCGACGTTTCAAATTTGCAATCAAAGCAAAAGTTTCGATTCGTTTCTATGACGAAACACAATAGACGTGCCAGAAAAATCTGATCGAAGGAAGGAGCGAGCGCCCGCGAAGGCGAGCTACCTTTATTAGCTGACGCGTTTCCCTCGCGCGTCTAAACGCTCTGAAAAACCCTCCTATTGGAAAGCACGGCACGATGAAAAACCTTGTGCTAATATTAACTCGGCGACCCGTTAACAATCACCGTTCACGAGGTTACAAACTGCAACTGCCATCCGATAGTTGCCGACGTTGTAGTCAATTCAATACTCACACGTCGAAAATCGGCACGCTGCGTCTGTTAACCACGATTATCAGCTTAGTCGGACAGTTCGGACTTGAAATATTACCGATATTAATAACACGTACAAGGAGTCCTCTCATTGCCGATCCGATAAGCTAGCCACGTGCGACGTGTCTCGCCTTGTTGTCGATAGTTCGCGATAGACAATCGATCGGTAAAAATCTGATGGCATAAATGTTCCAGTCCGATTGCATCGAATAATAATCAATTTGTCATTCCATTTTCCAACAAGTACGATAATATTTTTTATCCTTTAACTTTATTCAGCCGAGAAACCGACTTAACTGACTCGTCTCTAATATTCCTAATCTCTTAGAAATAATCGTTTCTTTATCTACAAACCTATTCTTATAATTTTTGTTAGCGAATGACTCGGTTAACAAATTAATAAACTTCATAATATCGTGTCATAGTATAATTGCACCAACAATTTCCATTTTTTCCACCGACTCACGTAACACAGCGGCATTTCCTTTCGGATGGCACTTTTTATTATCTGACCATGTTCCCTTCTTCCTTTTCTCAGCCGGTCGATTTCAGGGGTCTGAAGCCTGGCCGGTTCGTCGATCCGACTAAAAGCCGCTCGACTCGCTTCTTATCAAGACTCCTTTTTCTTTGGGACCCTGTCGAAACTGATAACGAGTCCCGAGAGGCCCACCGTGGGCTTTACCGTCTAATCTTCTGCCTCCGAACTTAAGTGCATTTTCGAGTTTGGGAATGTCCTGGTCTTCGGCTGGCGTCCACCTTCCTCCACGTGTTGCTTCCTTTCTTCCTTCTTTATCGCGCCTTCGACCGTGTATTTCGAACGTCACGATTGCCCGTAGAAGGGACCAGCGTCCCTTTTCCGATTTCTTCGTGTTTCACACGATCCCAACTTTAATGTGGCCACGTTTCTATCTGTTTGTAATGACGTTGCCTTGTCACAAGGATAACGCGTAGCCCAGAAAATCGGTAGGGGCTTCTCTTTATCGCCGCAGGCACGGCGTCTCGAGTGCAGGGAAAATACAGGCGAATTAGGATAACAGACACCGATAAGCGGCAAAGCGTACATTTTGGTGAATGCGCGTTTCTACTTCGTCCGCTGTTTATCACCGGATATTTTTGGAGTACGGTCCACTCGTGCTTCACGGTGTTTTGTGCTCGGCGTCGCACCGATAACTGAAACTTCATAGATTTAGAAACACTAGAAATTTTCGACGTCGATGTTCGCGTTCATTTATTTCTAAAATTTCATTCAGGGTCGTAACGATACTCGAAACTTCGTAGATTCATAAGTCGCCCGATTTCCGATATTCGTGATATTCACATTTGTTCGTTCGTATATTCCTTTTGGAATCGCGTTCGATGTTATAACGATATTTGAAATTTCCGATATTTGCTTTTGTCCTATTTTTAAATTCATGGATGGTGTGCTCGGTTTCGCGTTAACAACCGACCACAAATCGTCCAATTTTTCGCTGCTGATACCGTTTACTCGTTTGCAGATTCTTGAAAACGAATCCATACACCGTTGGCAGTGTGGAATAACGAAGATCCTTACTTGTAATCTTTAAGCCTCGAAACTTTCCAACAATTATCACCATCTTCTTTTATCGGATTAAAGAAATCAGGTAAGAGTCCAATTAATAATTCTTTGTCAGGCAAACGGACGTGTGAAATTTATTAGATTACGTATTACCGGTTTCATTGTACCAAGAGAAATTGCATCGCGTCCGAGCCGGAGTTAAATCGGCTCGAACGTGCGTTCGTACGCACTCACGGACACGGATACTTTCTGCCTTTAATCGTATGCCCCTGATCGACTAACGAACGCAAAATATAAATAGAAGCCGGCTGTGCAGGAGATAACCGCCGCCGACAAGCCAAACGAGTCTGTATCGAACAGATTTTTGTCATGGATAATATCGAACAACTTTCGACTCTCGGTAGCCGGTAGCGCCAGAAGATTATCGACAATAGCAGACGCGAATAATTTCATCGATACTAGACTTGCCCTTTCAAATCCATGCATCTTTAAAAATCGTAATTAAGTCGTACGTAATCTAGTTTCACGTTTGTTACTCTGGTTTATCAATGCTTAATTATTTGTACAACTGTTCCATTGTATTTGACTCAATCGACTATTCTTCGTGTTTGTTCAGGGCGATGGGTCACGGTGGCGTCGAACGGATGCGTGGAAACGTGGGATATCGTGCGGTTTGAAGAGTCATCGAAGGAAGGCATGACGAAGCTCGACGAGGGACAGTTTTGGGCAAACAACTCGCTGAAATCTTTTGTTTCCAAGGGTATGACTAACATCGGGCTGCGCCTCTTATTTGAATTCCGTCCTCCCGGTCTCACGGGTCTAAAACCAGGTGCTTCGCTTGTTTCCATGTAATTAGTCATCCTCGGGACATGCACGTAGTTGAAAGAGAGAAGCACATACTTGTGTAAAGCGCTGAAGAATCGGATATTTTTAGGATGGTGGACGAATTTGGTGAACATGGTGAACGTTTGTTATATGTACGACGTTGACTCTATGGTAAACGTGACAGTAGACAAGAGCCAGTGTTGGAGCCAGTGTATACGTCGAACGATGATACGATAAATTATTATGCGTACAAGAAACTGCATTCCCGTTTTGATGGATTTACATCTTGTTACGATTGTAAATAATTTGTATAAGAATAGCGTAAGATATTAAGTATATTGAGGCGTAAAAATAGTAGAATACGTTAGATCCAGATTTGCATATGTTTTACATTCTCTTACATTTTGTATTCGATGTAATAGGCTTTGATCATGTGGCAGGAAATACGGATAATATAAATCTCAAGGAGATTAATCAACGTGCACGTAGATATAGAATGGATGGAATGGAAAAATAACAAGATCAGTTGTTCGCACCGTTAAATTGTTTCTCGATCGACAACGAGTTATCGAAAGCTTTTTTCAGCGTCTTCGTTCGTACGATGACTGACAACCTGAGCCGTGTGCCGACTGGAATCACGACGAACAATAGCGTATTCCATTAAGCCTACCATGAGAATTAACCAGTCAGCCATAACCAGGTGCTCGTTGGATCCAACTTCGGATTCCAACTCGACCGCCTTGACCACCGCATTCGTTGCGCCCGACGAAAATCAATCACTCGGCTAAATATATAGGCTCGATTCGTAGGTAGATAGCCGTCCTCCGGGCATCCTCGAATGACCAAATATCTTAGATAAATATCTTCAGCTTGTCTAACTGGTTCATCCACGAGCCACTAACAAGACATTTCTTTTTCTCGTCTTCCTCTCTTTTTCGACAAGGTTCGTTTGTAGCAAGTTCAATCTCCTCCTGTATTTGTGGATCGACTTACGTGTTTGATTTCTCTCGAGCGAATAGTTATTAATAAGCCATCATAGTTCTTTCGATCGTATTTGTACCACAGCTAGTGTCAACGAACCGCACGGTACTTCTCGTTCAACACGTCTTTGTCTTCGCCGTTATCTACGCCGCTCAACACTGAAACGCTTTGAATTCACGAACGAACGAAACGTGTTGACGAGCAAGCTAAACTTGTCGCTTCGATTCTCCTTAAGCGAGAGCTCGATGGGACGCGCTCGAGAGAGTAATATCGGTAAGACGATACCGTGCCAGAAGCATATTTCATTCTGGATTCGGAAGACAGCACTTAACATCGCTCACCGTCAGCGTGGATTGGATTATTCTCGGTGAACATACCAAAGATTCGGATCGGGGCAACGATGCATTATTCGTGTAAGAAATAAGCAAAAATAGGAGCAGCGCCATGGCGCCAACGAGTTAATAGTTAATTGGCTAATGCCTGGCTAAAAATAAGCTGCGGATCGTCCACTTCGTGGTAGCTATATTCAAAGCATCGACGGCGCTAGTTCCTGAAAAGGAAATCCTATTAACGACTACAATCACGTATCTCGCGTTCTAGCGAACGTGTGACAACGAAGCGATCGCAGCTTCGCGATTTTCACAATTGTCAATCGGTGTCCTCTAATCCGGCGAACAAAGTACGACGTTAATGTGTACAAACGAACTGACAAAACAGGAAGATTGAAATAAACGGCGAAGGATCACAGATGTAAGTCTACGGAATTAAGACACAAGCTTATTCGTTTCGAGGAAATCGTGCGGAGAGACGAATTAATCTAGCGAACTTAACACGCGTCTTCTCTACGGTTGCCTTCGTGTGCCAGCGACAGGCCGATCCAGACGACGATCTCTACCTGTCTATGATCGATCGAGCCTAGGTCGAAAGACATCTCACGCAAAGTGAAAAGGTCCATTGACGGCCACGCTTATGCATAATGCACGCTGAAAAGGGAGGCCGATTATCCGGACAAAGGCCGATTTATTTATCTCGTCTATCATCCTACCATTATGCAAAACGATCTTTAGTTAAGCCAGTTAGGTGTCGACGTCTTCGACGTGCAAATGCACAGAATATACAGGGTGTTCGCTAGACAAGTATAATTTATCTTCATGAACGATTTCGCTTCTGCCGTTAGCGTACTTGGGCGCTTCCTCGTCCAACTAGACTCGCGCAATTTCATTGAAAGATTCGATTCATAGGATCGACGCGTTTAAAAGGTCGCATAAGCGCGGCACTCGCGCACATTTGTCCGTAAGTAAGGAAAAGAAGTGGCCGGAGACGACGTAGCGCACGACAAAAGCTAAAAAGGAGACCGGCGGCTGTCAGGAGGAAGGGCTGACGATCCACAGCAGAAGTAAGCTGCTGCTCTTTTCATCGTCCGTCTTCCTCTGTCCAGGACGCACGAACCACGTGCGCGCGCGCGACAGACAAAACGACACAGTGTGTGCGAGTAGCGTGGATCGCACAGACACTCACCTACACGAAGCAAATGTGGCGTCTCTGCCTCGGGGCTCAGGCGCCACTGTCTCCCTTCTCTCTGTCCCTCGTTTCCCTCACCAACCGCCCATTTCCCGGCGTCGATCCGCACTACTCAACCTTTTACCAACACACAACTATACCAGCTTGGCCGCATACTACGTTCTGGTACAGTGACTGCCATTAACGTAAGTGGCAGAGGCCATGTGCGCGCTCTTCATTCGCCTAAATCTATCGAGTCGCTTCGATGAGGATCCACGATGATCGATGATGAGTAAACAATGTGTCGGAGTTTTAGAATTATCGTAAATTGGCTAGGAATGATTCTACTTTGGTAGGAATTTATCCCAAAATTCCTTCGTTAAAATATTCTTCGTTAAAAATAACATGGATCGATCGCCGTGAATTCATAAACAAGATATTAGAATTTCAGTATTAAACTGGATAGGAATAATGATCGTACGTACTTTGGGGCAATGAATTTACTTTAAGGTAATTCTCTGTCAAGAATAAAAAATTGACCCGATTAAATTCATCTGACTCGTTCGATCGAGATTTACGACCAACGCCGATACTTTAAGATAACTTTACTTCGAAGTAGTTCTTCGTTGAATATAAAAATTGATCGGTTTAAATCCACCTAATTGTTTCGACGAGTATCGATATACGACGATGAACGATGAACTAGCAAACTAAAAATTCTATTTTGACACGAACTTTACCTCGAAATATGTAACTGCTCGTTAAAAATAAAGATTAATCGGTCGAAAATCGAATAAATTTCAAATCAATCGAACCATTTCTATCGAATCAAATACCAACCCGTAGAAATTCTATAATTAAATTAAAATTACGATAACTTCGCTCCAAGGAAATTCCTCGTCAAAAATAGACAAAATTTAGAGTTTCGTACGTAAACTCGGAAGATTATTTCCAACCGAATATTCTCTCGTGATACGTTTAAATGGACGGCCCACAAATTCGTTAGGATTCGTTATACATTTTCTAGCGATCGCTCGGGATCGACCGGAGTCGAGGAAGGTAGATCATAGATTAACGACAGCCGTTGAACGTGCGTATTGTACACGTTCACGGTGCGTGGCTCACCGACAAGGGGCATACTATCGCAGCCGGAGGCGGGACTCGTTTAAAAACTATCTGGCGAGTGTTCTTCGGCGGGTGCCCCTGGTGCGCGCCAGCCGCGGCGGAGTCGTCCGGCTGCACGGCGTTTGCTTTTCGAGACCGAAGTGAGTCAGTCAGTCAAGCGTCGACCATCGTCGGCATCGGACGCTCGTGGAATCTTTCCAAATTTTTCCACCACACGTCTGTTCCGTAAACCGTTCTTCCGTTCGTTATGAATATTTCGAAGATCGACGAAAAGATCGTTCGATCGTGACCACGATTCTAATCGATAATCGTATTCTAATCGAAGACGATTCGATGGGGTTTGATCGTGGCTCTCGTTGATTGTGTTTTTCGCGATCGTTGCATTAACACTGATCAGTAACGCGGTCCTTAACGATATCCTGACACATCCGAGTGCATGTTATAAATATAGAATAAAATGTTGACACGGGACTTGTTGACTCTTGCGACGATGGTGTCCAGTCTAACTGTGGTCATTGGTGCTTCCATAGATCTTGATTCGGGGGACTACGAGGTGCTCGCCGATAACGAGGGAAAATCCGATGACAACGGTAAGGTTACATTTTCAGTGCATGATTTCATGGGAAAGTCAGGGTATACGGTCTGTGCCGCGGCTCGAAACGGCCGCGTCAACGGGTACACGTGGGTGGCGCCAGACACGGGGACGAAATCAATGAGAATACTGGAATTGACGTTCTATTGTCGGGCGAGTCGAATTTTATACGAACGACAGTTACGTAGATCCGGAGGTTGTTCCGTATTCTTTGCTAATGTTAACTGTTGTGCTTCTGTGTGTCGTTTCATTGTCTTACGATCAAAGTTTATTATTACACGTGGCCTTTGCACCTTGCACGCATTTTTCAATGAAAACCATCGATCCTCGAATTGCATCGAGTGAATTCCTCGGAGGGCAAGCTGCATATTATCTGCGATCAATTCGAGCGATTTGTATCGATACACCGTACGTAATTAAGCTTGCGGCATGTACTATGCTTCCGGAACGAGATGGATCGATACGAATCATTGGAAATAATTGGGGTAGAAATGTAGCAATGTTTTACAAAACATAGAGGAGCAAAGGGTAGCATTCGTGACGAGTCATTTTCCTAAACGAGGCGGCCAGCAAACTTTTCGACCGCTACCATACTTTGACACCGGAGTAATAAAAGTCGGGAAACGCCGCTCTCTAAATTAAGACCACTGAAGTCACTGAAGTACATTAATTGGCTCGGCCTTTTCTGCATGTCCCATGACGCTTCGGGTTTGTAGAATAACCCACGAAAATTCCCAACGCTTTATCAAACTGCTTCGAAAACAAAGTCTCGCGGGAATATCGTTCGAACGCGATATAGATTCGATATTAATAATCTGTGGGACAATGGAAGGCTCGATAGAGCGGGTTTTATCGTTGTCGAATGTAACCAGGGAAATAACAGAGGAGCACAGGATGCATGGTTGGAATCGTTTAAGCAAGTGTCCGGACGATAAAAAAAGAAACGCGAGATAAGAGGGAAGCAGATGCAGACGCGGTATGCCTACGTCACACAGCGCAGCTACGGTAATTGCAAAATTGTACGTTCTCCGGAACGAAAGGGAAAAAAGGTTTGCGCTGGCATGTTTTAAACTCGTCTGCCGTTTTTTCGTGCCGCTCGGCGCAATTAAGGACGCGTGCAATTTCAACGTCTTATCGATGCACGTGAGTATTCGACCAAGTAAGAGAAGGAAGAAAGAGGAGCATCCTTTTCTCTGTGACACAGACAGGACGGTCTTGTTTTCTCGAAAGAGAGGTAAAATAAAAGAGCACATGCACCGAAGAGCAGGTATCGAGAACGATGGAACGAAGGAAGTGGAATAGGAAGGATCGCGAGAGAAATTGAGTTGGATACGACGTCGAAATGGATGAGGAGAGAACAGACGGTAGAGAACGATAAAATCGTACGAAAAAAGGAAGCACGGTGGCTTACTATCTCGTTGTGGCCCAGCTGGAATGATTCACGATCGATCGATAGATTTACGCGATCGACTGGCGCCTACGATACGATACGGAGTCCTGCGGGATCAGCCGCGATGTACGTGGCAAAGCTACACGAATTCCGGTCAAACTCGAGGCGCTTGCGAAATAATAAATATTTAAATTTTACCGTTCGTACGATACCGAGTTTAGAAAGACGATAAAGTATGTGTCGGGCGCCAGCTAGACGCGCGAATAGCAGAGTATATAATATAATGCCTATGTGCACGATAGCTTTACCTTCCGACACGCTTGTCTGCACGGTCCTCGTTTACGCAAGTATACCAGTATACCAGCGAGTCTCCATCCGTGCATCGTGAGTCGCACGCGCATCATGGACAACGTGCCGAGAAACGTGCTTGTTTCTTGCTTATTAACGCTTTAAGTGCGGCCACATTTTTACAAATCTCCTCCTTCGAACGCGAAACAGTGGCAAAACTAGGTACAATATCGTTTGTCGATGCGGACAGGTTCGCGAAGGTATTCCAACGTGGAAATTTATCCTGGACACGATACGTGTGTTATAGAAAATTGTACGACACATGGTACAAGTGTGAGTACAAGTATTGGTAAAGTTTGAAAGAAACACTGAAAATGTACGTGGATAAAAGTTTCAAGATATTCGTCGCAGAAATGAATTTCCCCTTAACATGTAATTCCATGATTATCGAGATTTCTATTTAGAAACGATCGGATTAACAGGTTGTTTCGCGAAGAACGAAATAATAAGAATAGCGTCTGTTTCGAATCGGATGCTCATGGATAATCGCTTAACTTCTGTCGAGTCTGGCAGATATAATGAAAGAGAAGAGTCTCCTTATGCAACCAGACGATACAATAAATCACGGCTTATACAGATTTTGTATCGTTACGCGTTACCTAACTTCTCCTTCGTTGATTCCTCGATACTCCTACTCGACAAATCGTTCGATCAGCGTGTTTTTAATCTTCGAGTTTTCTGCTTGCACGCGTAGATCTGTTTATGCGCTCGCGAATCCTACGTACATATACAGAGAAAGAGATGGGATTCGGTTCACGGAACCATTTCGCTGACGTTATAGTTTCTCAGACACGCGGCACATCGCATTCTTCGTCCCGGGAAAAATGCCTTCTCCACTCTCCTCTTTCTCCATCTTTCTCAGTGTCTGTCTGTTCCCTGGACGCTCGACGATCGCGAAGAAGCCGTTAATCTAATGCATCCGACGAATCCGACCGTTTATCTGCAAGCTGTGTCGATCTTCTTCTTCGAGGAATAACGATCATGCAGAATTTTATATTTATAGTGCACATAGATTAGAAAGTTGCACGCAGTTTTCCCAGAATCATTAACGCTGATTAGCTTTCGCGGTGTATCAGGAAACGCTGGAAGCCTCCGATCGATCAAAGAGACAATGCGTGTCGCTTTAACGACTGCACCCGGCGAGTCGTGTGCAGAAAACGTTGTATTTGCAAGGGTTCATTAAAAATTACGTAAATCGACGGGGTTCCAGACTCTTATCTATGCGATACAAACAAGTTACGGAATTGTGATAATTCCCAGTTCGGTTCGTGCAGCCGGTTGCATATTTATAGACTAGCGAGGTCGATTTTACGATATGACTCATTCGTTTCGAATCCCAGACGTGCAATTGTCAGTTTTATAAATGTTATCGTTTGTGTGTTGGAACGGGAATCGAGCGAGAATCGTTTGAATCGTAAATCAATTGAAATTTCGAATTTACGCAACGATGATCCTTGATTCGAGCATTAGACCGAATGATAGAAAGAAAAGGACGCTTTTGCGCGCATCGTGCATTGACAAAATCATGTTATTGGTTTTAAGCAAACTTTTTGTTCAGATTGACCGATAGAATATAACGAATGACTGAATTTGTAATAGAAAAATATATTGAAATAAACAAGTATTAGTATATGCTGATCCAAATTCTCACTCTTACAGTATTACAATACAATAGAAGAAGCTATGATAGGGAGCACGTTCATATATTTATAGCAAAGGACATTACCAAAAAGTCAACCTTGTAGCTTTAGCTGAAGGCTACAAGAAACGCCAATAGAAATCTACTTATAGCTCCTTTGTTTCTAGGCTTTGTAGTCTAAAACACAATTTGTATTCAAGGACACAATAATATGGACCTCTCCTTATTCCCAATTTTTTGTTTCACTAAATTCTATTTTCTTCGTAACAGCGGTCTCCAGGTCACGAATGTACAAAGATAAAGATGTAATGTTTGCCCTGAAGTAATTACTTCAACACTTTTGCAGTCAATTATACTTGAAACTTTTATGTTACGAGTTCTATGTTTTCATCTAATCAAGAAACTGAGAATTTTGTGAAACGTGGAATCGATCGGTTTGATTTCTGACGAACTCGAATAATACCGAAAGTCGGCGACAAATAGAAGCGAGCGTTTCAAGTACGATTCAAAATATCTTGGCTACGGTGTTTACAAAAAATATTGGCGTATCTTCCTATCTTTCAATCGAGGATATTTTTTATCTATTTGTAGATTTCGTTTCTATAGCACCGAATTTTGCTGATCGCATGAGAATATCGCCAAACGATACGATATTTAATACATACTTCGACCTAATTAATCAATGTGTAAAGCTTTGTGTAGCCGCTGTACGAGGTTCCACATTGTCTCTGTGAGAAGAAAAAGAGAAACCTGTTTTGTCAAGAAACTTTGGACAAGGAACCTCGGATTAAGAACTTTCTCGTGCTTTAGTATCCAACTAAGAGCAATGTTTGATACAAACGTTTCATTATTCGATAGAAATTCACGAATGAAAACGCTATGGAAGATTCGAGGTGTTAGTTCAATGGTGGAGAAAAGTCCAGGTTGAAGAAAGAAAAGATGCAAAATGTCGGAATGGTCGCGAGGCAACTACAAACTTCTGTCTCGAACGGAGCAACCGCGTCGAAAAATGCGAGCTCATCCGCGCGCCACCGACAAACGTAACGCATGCACGCACACGCGAGTACGGCCGGTGTTTCACGTGTTCACACTCGGCCGAGTTGCAGCTGGTGTTACGTGCACTCGTCTACACACAGACGAACACAGAACCGGCACGGTGGCGCCTGTCGGCCACACAAATGTGCATGCGTGCGTGACGAGTTTATGCCTCTTTGTCTTCTACACGTCCACGCGTACGTAAATATACGGTGTGCACAGCTTTGCACATACACGTTTACCAATACGCGTGCACGTTGCGCCGCTATGCTCTTTCGAAGTGGTTTCGTGAGTATGGGTTCACCGCTGGTCTCCTTTCGATTTGATAAAGCGCACAAGAACGAACGAAACTTCTTTTAAAGAAGATATTTTATCCGAAGGATAGCGACGAGAAAAATGGATAATCTTTCTGCCTCGATGGAATGTTTAGATATCTCGATGGAACGAGATGCCAAGAGAACTTTGCCATTTTTCGATTTCTACGTAAAAACGTAAAGAAAACATTTTGTCTTGGCAGTAACGATGGAAAAACCGAATGATCTCGTTGGTAATTCTCGTGGCTCATCTCCATGCAACGAAAGTTTCTAAGAGAACATTCCTAGCTTCGTCTTCCCTTTGAACGGATCGCAGACGCTTGATGGCTATCTTATGTTTCGTATCTAGAAATCTGCGAGTGAACAGAGTACACGGAAGTGACGGTTGTCGCGTACAGCTTGGGATATTATTACGTGCACCGAGTAGAGATACACAGCACACAACCATGGATAAAAGTTAAGACATTTTTCTTGGCGCCCTCGCGCTCCATACGCGCCACCCACGTATCAACTGCTATCTGCTTCCGAATCGGGGACCGGGAGTTATTTACGGCCACTTCGCTATCGCTCGAATCGAATGCTTAAATTAAATTCGATCGGGTTACGCGTTTCGCGAAATAAAGAAAAAGACAAGTCGAGTCGCGTTATTTGGCGACTCGTGAAATCATTGAAATCGGCAATGAAGGAAAAAAAAAAAAAGAAAAAAGAATGAAAAGATAGCCAAGTCGATGATCGACAGGCGCGAACAGCGAGTAATTAACATCGATTTACTAAAAAAATAACGATCGATTAATTGGAATCGCCGCCCCCGCGGTACCACCACCATCAATCTACGAAATGTCAACGGGAAGGAGAAAGTTTATTCGCAAGACGGTAAATTACTGGCGAGCGTGCACGATAATTCATTCACCCGCTCGTTTTTTCACCGGTTGTTCGACTCTTCCGTTATTAATTAAATGTAGAGGGACATTAATCAAAGTAATCACGTTGGATCAGTTACGCCGCGAGGTAATGGTCGTACTTTCACCGGATGGTTCGCAATCATTGTCCACTGTCTGCCACGCTCGATTCCAAGTGGATACTTTAATGACTTTAATGACTTTCGTTGCGTAGCACACGAGAGGCAACATAGAATTTCCGTTCAAAGTTTCTTGATATCGCGAATATATTCCTATCGAGCTACTTCAATCCGACACACGCGAAGAATACTTCTCTCTCTCTCTCTCTCTCTCTCTCACTCACTCTCTGGTTATTTTACCTTCTCGAACTTGACCTCGTTAGCCACGAATACATAATATGCAAAAATGGCGCTCGTTACGGAGACGATGTCTGCTGTCTGAGAATTTAGCTCATTCTTCAAGCTGTCGAGACTTGCACGTACGACCACACACGTGGACAAATGTGTTCGAGACGTTGAATGGATAATGGCGCCTTAATTTTTCTTATTAAGTTAAAAAGAGCAATTTGAAATATCGAAAATGAAGATCGCACGAGATACAAACGTGACAAGAGCAATTTTTCTCTATTTTTGTAAACGTTGATAATTTGTCGTTGATACTTTTGAAATGTCTCGCAGAATGGAAGAGATACGATGGAAAAATCAAACAGTTTGTGAAATTTGTTGATTAAAATGTTCATACATACATATATCACGGTCTTCTCAAATGTCATCTTCAAGTGAGAAACTGTTTTCTAATTAATTTCGTTTGAGAAAGCCTACGGATATGCGTGGGCATCGGGAAAAAAGTAGCAGCCGAGGGACAGATATAACTCGACTGTTTGAAACGCGTGTCCCGTCCTATCGAACTTGTTGTAATTCAACAATGGTACCAGTGCACCCTTACCATCCGTTGTCCGATGCACATGCGTGCGATAAATATGCGTCAAACGATACGCAGCGTGCATTACTGCGCTCGGAAATTCACACGAAGCTGTGTTATTGCAATAAGCCGGCAGAAGTTTGCAATTGAAATCAATCGTAATTTATGCGTCCGAGGAAGGAAAAGAAGGAAATCAAAAAACAAAGATATAAATATAGTCATCGCGAACGATCGCTATCTATAGTATAATATTTTATCGTGAGACGTGCATCAGGCGTGGTTAAACTTCTCACACGTCACTAGACCTGGATTGGTAATGAATATTTTTCTTCTTTTTCCTATCGGTGGCGCCAAACAGCTATAATTCTCCGTTCTTCTCATCATAAATGCAAGACATATTGCGCCTCGAGTCACTGTCTGTGCCACGATTCACGGCACGGTACAGCCAAGCCTCGGGCGATACTTAAATTCAATCAAATCTTTCATAGTTTTCTATCTCTCGTTCGATTTCAAGATACCTGTGTGCAAATATCGATCCGTTCGATGATGTAACACCGATTCGATTATGCTTCGGTACAGACAGTGTGTCCCGGAAGCTTTCAATCTTCTGGAAACACCATCGACCCCATTTGCCCGACACTTTTCCTTTCCCCTTACATTCCCGATCGGCCAATACCGCTCGATACTTTTGCCACGAACTCGCATTGGAAACGCTTGATATTCCGCGAGAGTATTTCGGAATTTGATTTGTTGACGAGACGCGTCGCGCACAAAAGAATTCCTCGAGTCGGTGGCGCCTAAAGAGCCATATAATCTTCGTATCAAACGATCGAAAATGCAAGGCGGCGTTCATCGTCGAATAATATATCGTACGTAGACTACGAACATACGCGATACGTACAGCCGAGTTTATGCGTTTGTCACGCGGCCCGCATATAGCCGCGATCATTTCGTTCCCTATTTACTATCGGCTATCAATCAGAGGTGGGGAACTATGTATATTCGTGGCATTCGAATAGACGGCTGTCGGCCGGACCCGCGCGAGAGTTCGAGGCTGAGTCGCGCGCGTTATGTTAATTCAGTGCTTCGTATGCGCCATGATACCGCGTGCAGGCACGCACGCATGCGGCATGCATGCGTCCACTGCAACCGAAGATGCATCGAATTCAAATGAACGGGCTTAGCCGTTTCTGCGACCAACTGCGTTCGCTGCTTTTTCCTTCGGCTTTCACGTGTCTAATAATCGTGAAACTTTCGGAGGAATGTTTGCTACGCGAATAACGACGCGGCAATTTATCTTCCACCGTTGTCACAGGTTTCAAGTGGGTTATTCTCTGCGATGCAAATGCGATAATACAAGCGTATCGCATAGGAAACAGGAAATCTCAATGCCTGAATGTCCACGTTACACGCAGATCATAAAGGAAAACACGAGAAGTTACATCTTCTACTTTTTACGTCAAAGTTGCTCGATTTAGTACGTTCTCAATCAGTCTCGTATTACTTCACAGCTGAACAGACGCCTTTTCACCATAAAACTTTGTCGACCTAAGAGCACGTTGCTATTCAGAAGTAGGGCACCTACCGTCGTCGTATAAAATTTTGCAATTGATCTAAATTACCGAGGAAACGGTTAATCGACCAGAATTTTACGTTTATGTACGATTACGATGGAAAATACATGGCAAAAATTGACTGAAATTATTTCGCTCTAATATATTAGGTAAATTATAATAATTGTGTCATACATTAAAAGTCACTTATTTAATTACGAAGCGACGTTGAAATCAGAAAATCGACAAAAATATCTTGTTTTTCTTCGTATAAAATTGCACCTTCACGTGGGTAGTATGATGAGCATAAGTTCGTACGACGAAGAACGACTTGAGTCATTATGGTATCAGCCATCGCTCGAAGGTTAACTAATTACCTAAAACCAGGAGCGTGTCCATTAATCGTGCAATCGGTAAATAACTTGCGTTATCCAGACAGAGTCGATAAAGCGTTTTGTTTCGAGCGGACGGCTGCACGTATCGTTTGTCGAGATAACGCAAATTATTCAAACGACTGAGTCACGGTAAATAACGTAATTACCTATTTTTCGTTTTAATATTAGCAATGAACGTAAGTGTTAACCACTATCCTATCCTATCGCTGTATAAATATTTGCGCGATGTATTTGTCACACATACATCTGAGATATCTCTATTTTGCACGTTCCATCGGTGGTACCTACACAAAGGGAACGGAATTCAACGAGAGTAACTCGTTCGAGGAACTGGAATTAACATTTACCATAAGCGAACCAGTTATTTCCATCCTTGGATAATGTCACGCGTTGAAGACGGATCGAAATCTCTCACTTTGCCTCGGGTCATTTCAAGCATCAAAATCACGTGTTTCCGACACTCGTACAGATCGCCATTAACGGCACGCTCAGTCTTGATCAATTAGCTTAGTTGCAACCTTCCTCCTTCGGCACAAGACTTCTTGCCGCTCGTTGTCGTTCGTGACCGCGTTCGAAACGACGCGTGGATCGCCAGTGAATCGACAAACTCTACAAACACTCAATTTCCGCAAACCTAATTAATCGAAATCGATACCACCGAGTGTTCTCGAGTTTGAGTAGAGATTCATTGAATTGTAAGATTTCTGGCGATGATTCTTTACCGCTGAGTTTTCACGACATTACGACAAACGTGACGTTATGTTCGTCACCTGTGACCTTTCGAATGCTTATGCGTTCGTGGAAAGCTCGAAAGTAGAAAAATACACAGAATGTAGAAACTATATAAAAAGATGTCTAAAACATCGTTAAAGTATTTAATAAATGAAACAAATCTCCGATCGATAGAAATACGAAATTGCATAAACATCCGTTCATTAATGTATTAGTAATTCACGAAAGTATAATATTCCATATACGCAATATCGGACGTGAAAAGGTTAATTACAGCAGATGCTTATCTTCTCTTTATCGATCAACCGATATTAAAAGCATAAAGCTGTCGCAATTCCTCTATGAAATATATTAGACGCTAAACACGCGACGCGTAAAAACGTTAAACAAGTCTTGGATGCATTTTTATCGCTGCACACAGAATGTGGTTATGCGGGATATTTTTTTTTTTTTATCTTGCACGCACGATTGCTATTTCCTTTTCTCGAGCTATTTGCTGCCAAATTACGATCGATGGAGGACACGTCGCTCGTGGCTACAATTCCCTTGCACGTTATACGTATACCACTGGTTAACATTCTTTCAATCATGTATGTCGATCACGTTACATCATTAATACGCTCGGCTTGGTCTTATAAAAATTACTTCTCAATGAACTTGGTTCACATAAATGATATAATAATATCCATTCATCAAAGTTTCGATTAAATTTTCATACTTTCGTCCATGCAATTTCATTCAGAATTCATAACTCAGCCTCACAGCCATTTTTCTTTCCGTCTTCTAATTGAAATCTCCATATGGACGAGCGTATCTCCTTACCTTTCGTACGTAGTCATCGAGTCGTTTAAGTATACTACTAATTTTCTTACTGTTCTAGACCTTCAAAAGATCCAGTCAAATTTTGGGATACTCGTCGAAGCTTCTACCATATCGTATATAATCAATATATTAATTCAATCTAATTTCAATCGATGTATAATCAATTAATAAGTCGAATAGAAGGTTGTTGAAAAAAGGAAAAAATTAAAATTAACCGGAGAAATTCACGAGCTAAATTTCGCTCAGATAGATGACTCATATCGCCTACAGGGATTATATTTAAATGATATAGTTAGCGTTATAGGAATTTTATTACAGTATCCAATTAAGATATGGTGCCTAATATTAATTAACGTATAATTAACGTAGTTATTGTAATTTATTCATAAATCGCTTCGTTTAACGCACAGCAGGCGAAGCCGCATTATTAATGGGACCTTTATTTCGTCTTAAAAGGTAGCAAAAACCGGAGCAATTATGCCCGTGGTATCGAAAGGACACCATCTTTGCTACTTAATTAATGCATTTGTTCGGGCGCCGATAATAATAGGAAAAAATGGCAGCCGTTCACTCAAGCGGACATGTAGATACGATCGGAACACGTAGGTTCCGCTTTACCGGATAATTATTCAAATTAAGCAAGCAGCTTGCTTTAGCAATTACAGAAATTACAGAGAATGGCCGGCTCCGCAAAACTTTTGATAGCCTCGTCTCAACAACTTCTCATAATGCATTCGTCGTCGTTTTTCCAACGTATAATTAAGCTATTCCTTTTAAAGCGTAATGGCGTACGAGTTTCGGGCAGAAATAAATTTACCGAATATCATCGATAATAGTCGGTGCAATTTCGCGCAAAAATGTAAATCGTCGTCGTTTGCATACTGCAGGCAATAATCGGCGTACGATCGGCCAATTATCGCGCTGCTTGACTGTTAAATAACATTGAGGATCGTTTCTACATAGCAGCCAACGAGCGCTCTACGCATTAACTATGCTTAATAGCGTATTCCTACTCTGCTGTAAT
This sequence comes from Bombus affinis, assembly GCF_024516045.1. NCBI lineage: Eukaryota > Metazoa > Arthropoda > Insecta > Hymenoptera > Apidae > Bombus > Bombus affinis. The sequence goes on along the minus strand of NC_066355.1, from coordinate 7,422,183 downwards.
TACAATGAGCCTCTATATATAGCGGACGCCGTGACAGATTTGCAAAATCAATGTCAACGATTCCAAGGAGACATCTCTATAAATACTTGCCTCCTCGAATCTACCTGTACGCACAGGTGGTAATACAAATCTATTTCCACGCAGTCACCCAATTGTACATCGTGATTTAACACAGGCACGAATTTATCGATCGTTGCCATTTTCGTGTCAATGGAATGTTAATTCTCAACCTCGTTACCTTCTTGGCGACTACTCCTACATTGAAACTGGCCAATCTTTCTCGGTGTCTTATCATTCTTTGAATACAGAAGAAGAAGACATTGCGTGCTACTCGCAAAAATGGATTCGCACGAATGGAGCAAAGGAGAGCGCACGCACGCGCCAGTTGTCACGCGACTTGTTGCAACTGAATTTTTGCACGCTTCTTACGATTACGAATCCAATAGGCGAACGTTTCTGACGCGTAACGGAAAGCCGTAAAAGGAAATATACGAAGAAAACTGGTGGAAAGGAAACATGATACTCGTTCTCGCTATGATAATTAAAAGGCGGAATTGCATAAGTAAAAATAGTCGTGGATGGGATAAAAAGGAAAGTCTTTTATGCTCGATACATATCTCGATCGTGTTACGTTCATCGGCAACACGTTGTCTAACAACTTCAATGACTGCTCTCCGGCTCTTTATACCGTGCGCTTTCAAACGAGATTTTCCGCCCTCTTCCTTGCGATGTTCAGGATTCCACGCGTTTCATGGAAACATTGCTCGTCGTGTATTCACCAAGACGTGGCGTGTAACAACCGAGGCGAAAGATTAAAAAAGGAAAGAAAACCATTGAAAAGTCCCCGTCGACTCTCCCTGAACCGCGTACACGCACGTGAGCACCTAACATACGTGCCATGTGAAACAAATTGCTCGAAGGACGGAAAGCTAGGAAACCGCGCACGAGAACGTAGAGTTATGACGATAGGCGAACCGTCGTCGTTGCTTTTGTTTTCTACTTGCTAACGATTAACGCGGTAGGTAATATACCTTTGGGTCGCGGTTCCTTATTCGTTCCGACGTTCTTTTTTACTTATACAGAGAAATACTATTTCGATTTCCAAAGCTCATTTTACGTCGGAAGATATCCAAACAAGGCACTGTTGCTCTTCGAAGAGCGATACCTCGAGAAACCTCTTATTACAACTAAATCAACCTCGTGTTGCGGTTTACTTTGTAGATGTATAGGTGATACACACCTTAAACCATGTGTTTACGGGCTACCGGTGCAATTAGACGTATGTGCAAATAGCAATTTGCTCGTGTTCTTGCAACGTTTCCCGATTGTTCCGATTGATCGCCACTCGGCCGAGATCTCGCGATACGGTTCTCTGATCATTGGCCGTAATCGTAAGAGGAACGCAACGACGCGTGTTGTTATACTACTATAAACACCGACACGTAAATACCGATGTAAAACCTGGTTATTAGACTTGAATGCAGGTGTAATTAACCGATGGGACAAATAAGGAGATGCGTTCCACGTAATTATTAGTGCATCCTTAGGGGACGTAAAAACCTGTTAAAAGCTCGACTACCACATTCCTCGGGATTTTTTATGTGACGTTAGCCTAATCGACTTTTTTCACCTGCGGATTACGTTAACGTAATTGTAGACGCTCGCTCACCAGACGAGGTGCGCTTGTTGGAACGTTGAAGGTTTCACTTCCTCCTGGCTTGCGAAGAGGAAGACCTGTTCCGAACGATTGAACTGCACTTCCTTCAGGGTGGCCCACGGACTCTTTGTTCTTCTAGTAAATCATTGGATACTTGAGCGATCAGGATAAAACGTCCGGCTACTTGGGTGATCACAACTACCAACGAAAAACTTTTTTCAACGACCTGGCCTATTCTACTCCTTGAAATTGCATTTTTTTTTTTCATTAGAAGTGCTTCTGTTTTAAGCAATTAATCGCTGTTCTAGTCGTTTAATTGTCTAATAGATTTTATCAAAACGAATAAAAAATAGAAATGTATAAATCGTTTTATAGAAACTTATAAACGAAAAGATCATAACAGCTCGCAAACGAAACTTACAAATCTGGATCAATGAAAAAAGATAAATAAATAAATAAAAGTAAATGTATGGAATGATGCAGAGATTACTTTGTTAAACGTACGATATTTTGAATTTACATGCGATTCAAGTTTTAGTCCAGTGTAAAGCGATTTAATAACACGATGTGTTCCATGTATACCATGTTTCCAGTTCCTTGATAACAGGTGCTTTCGACGTTATTTTAGTGAACTATCGATGTTCAACGAATTTATGTTTTATATAATATTGCTCGGTGCATAGTTTGATTATGATTAATCAGCGACTGGTGTATCGACACGCAAGTCAATTTCTACTAGCGATCCGTGCTATTTACTCAGCCAACGCACTTAAAGAACCATCGTTATATGTAGTCAGCGCTGTTCAATTGCACTTCAGCCGTACGCACGAGCGAACAAACGAACGAACGAACGAGGAAGAAAAACATAAGAGGACATTATTCCAAAGGGGCGTGACAAGCTATCGTGAGAGTGTACTTTATCCAACACCCAATGGCACGCTATAAAATTTCGATTCGGAGCATCGGTATTCCGCAGCGTCGTAACGCGAAAATGGCACAATTTCCTTTACGGCGCACGAACAAATTTTTAACGAGCAACATTGTAAACGATGCTTCTTCTACTCTTTCTGTTCTTCGTTCCACTCCAAGATCTCTTTTCAAAGTGACTCTCTGCATAACGATTCTGCTTTTCTCGATTAAAACGATTTAGCCAGCGTTTGTTCATTTTTCGAGATATCGCGCATTTATTTCCGTCTTGGAAGGAGAATATGAAAAATCTCGACGGCCAAGAGTGAAAAATTAGAAGAGTAACAGCGCTCTTTACGTGAGAACGTTGGGTATGGAAAAAATACTAGAAATCCAAAGGACTCGTTTCGTTTTATCGGATTACGTTTGCGTTATTCGAAAGAGGAGCGCCGGAGCAGCGATAATTAAAGGTGGTTCTTGTACCAGGCGAAGCAAAACGAGCAAGTATTATCATAAAAGGTCCGCGATCCACGCATGTAATTTGGAGCAATTTGGCAATTGCATGTAATTGATGAGGATGCCTTTTACTTGACGATGCCCGCACCGCGTCCACGCAGTCGAGTTAAGTAGGGCTAATCACTGGTTTGCCTCTCTCGAAAACATCAAGAACCTGCCTTCTAGCGCCGAAATACCAACGCTTGCGTAGACCAGCACGCACACGAGCTCATGACAAGACAGTGGGTTATAGTCTAAAATACATATACCTGGCCTCTGGAATGGCAGGACCCAGAGGGACCCTCCTACTTCCCAGAAATAAGGGCCTCCAGGTCCCTATTGTTCTTGCTAATTGCCACCCCGTCCTTTGCTTGGTTCGCTGCGTTGCCTTGCCCTCTTCTTTAATGGCCAGGTACTCCGGGGATGATAGTTACAGGTCCCAACGCAAATACCAGCTTCGTACATACCCTTTGTGAAACGAAAATTAGCCGAAAGCCGGAGATACCCTTGGCCGGGGACAATTTTTTGACCCAAGTATCCGTTACAAGAGAACTGCCTGCGGCTGGAAGCTTCGATCAGAGATCTCGGACGGTTTATACCTCTTCTGTATAATTTCAGCATAGAAAGTTCACGGGAATACGGTTTTTATTTGTATGGAGACTTATCGGCCCTTTGTCTTCGCCTCAAACGTTACAAGTCTCTCCGCGAATTTCGTGTCTCGGTTAGTCGATAGTCTGCTGCGAATTCAATTCGACTTTATTACTTCTATTCGATTTACGAATCTTTATTCGGCCCATTAGGCCCCATAAATTTCTTCGTTCGCGTTCGTGATACAATCGGTGAAATTAGTACCGCCGATGGCGAGCCAGCTAACGAAACGACCAAGTAAAGCTTCGTCTTATTTAATTGACTCAAACCGATCCGCACGTACAGAGGGGCACTTCCATGTCCGAAGATCGTATCGTCGATTTACATGGTGATTTAAAGTCTCGCGTCCACGGTAGAGTTACCTTCGTGGTAATTTAATTTTCTTGTACACTTGTCTCCTAATCGACCAACAGATCCACAATGTACACCGAAATGGAACGATTTGTTATGTATATTCGCGATTATATTTACACCTTTTATAAAATGATGATAATTACTTGTACACGACACGCGTGACTGTCAGTTTTACTACGACTACGCCTGTACAGATATCGATCGACGACAATCAATCGCTTATATCGTACATTCCAATCATTCGTTACCAATCATCCTGTACCAAAGTTATTGCAAACAAAGGTCCTAGCAATTTTTCTCGTCTGCCAAAAAATAATCTTCGTAGATTTTTACGAGAGCCAACATCGATCGAGGTTTATGAAAGTTTTAGGAAATCGTCCAAGCAGCTTCAAAACAAAGACGTAAACCTCGTGTAACTCGCATTTCCTTTACCATCTTCAAAAATCATCTGGTTATATCGGGATAGCGACCGAGAATTGAAAAAATAACAATTTTATCGTTCCGCTTGTCTCTTAAATTGCCCTGACCTAATACCGGTCTGATCTGGTCGACGAAAGGAAGGCAGGGAAACTTTTCGACTTTCAAAGAGACGTAAAGTTTCGTCGAAGAAGATTACGACACCTGAGAAAGCGGACACTCGTGAAATTGATTTGGCTCGTGTCACCGTCGATAAAGAACTTAAACAGCCCTTTCTTCCATTCGACGCGGAATCCGGTCCCGGCTCGCATCTCCATGGTAGGAAGCGAAGGACTTCTCAACACCACGAAAAGCAAAAGTTTTATTGAGCTCCGGGTTCCTGACCAGTCGTCCGCCTGAGAAAAGAGGAAGGGAGAAGAACCGGCCTATTATGCGGGTGCACTTGTCGTGCATTCGGCGAACCGCTTTGCATCGTTGCCCCTGCCCACAGAAATTGCTTCACCCCGTTACTCCCCATTGTATTATACGGCTGTTTCACGTAACCTTGTAATACTCTTGTACTCTGTACTCGACGAAATATGTTTTGTACCGCATTGTGGTTTTAATCTGTTTGTGCATCTACGAAAAATATTTCAAGATCATTAACCGAGACAGCGTTCCAATCAGATCCGAGACGCAAAGTTGCTTGGTAAGAAAATTAATTTCATTCTTAATATCGGACATAAAAAACTGCTAAGGATATCTTTGTTCTTTTCTCTCTCTCTCTCTCTCTCTCTCTCTCTCTCTCTCTCTCTCTCTCTCTCTCTCTCTCTCTCTCTCTCTCTCTCTCTCTCTCTCTCTCTCTCTCTCTCCCTCTCTCGCGACGTGAAACCTCCTCGAGAGGAGAAAAAGTTTAATCGGTACCTTGTTCTTGGCCAGTCATCCTTCTTAAAAAGGAAAGAAGGAGAAGGTCAAACCCATTAAACGGATGCACAGTTGTCTTTTGAGATTATATATAACGCTGCCATGGCATGCGCGTACCTTGATGATCCAGGACCATCCAGCGTGGTCAAAATATCCACGCAGCTGCAATAAAACCTATCGTAGACCTCCTGGAGAGAGACACGGGGCCGTCTTTCGTTGCAAGTCAATGAAGAGTCAACTAAATTCGGTGCGGTACCCGGCCCCGTTTAATGGGAACCATTAGTTACAGCTTTTATCGGTTGTCCACTGTCCTGATCCCGCCAGTATTCTCATAGTTAAAATCTCCGTGAAAGAAACATCCACATACTTTAATTCAACGACCCAATTAGAAGATTTCTACTAATCGCTACTAATCTCAACGATTAGCATATCTGTCGTCTGTATCGAAGCATAGTTTTATGAAAATCTTTCATATTGTTTTATTTTAAATACCAATTCGAAAATTCCTGTCAAACATACAGCGACTAACCACAGTATTCGAACACCTATAAAAACCATTTGTGTGTGTTATACGAAACATTTTAAAACTTCATCGATACCCAACTTCGCTAAAACCCAACCATGATGATCAATTTATCCTGAACATTAATTTTTTAGCGTTTTATAATAATAATTTACAGTAAATATCTTATAGCTCCTATATGCAATTTCAGATTAATTTCAAATTTTTCCAAAATAAGCATGGCAGTCGTGTCTTGTTACAGTGATAACGAAGCTTTAAAATGTTTTATATAACGCACGAAAAAGATATGTATATATTTTCTATGACAAATGTTCAAATACTCTCGCCTGCCGCTATAAATCCCAATAATTGAGAAACCATCGTGGAAGAGTTTCAGCTGTTGCTGCAAAGGTATCCACCGATGGGAGATATCGATGGAAGGCAATAAAAGGTGTACCAAATTTGTTCAGTATCCGATCCCATTCATCGCGGATCGCTGCTTAACCTTCTTCCTGTGCATCGATCCGGCGACCTGCGTATTCGAATACCACGAAGACAGCGTGCCAGCTCGACGAAAGTTCTCACGAATCTTTCGAGGAACTCTCCGAGGACCGGTCCCTCTGTTCTCGTCCTCCTTCTTTCCTTTACTTTCTCCATCCTCCTCCTTTCCTTCCTCCTCTTCTTCTCATCGGTGACCACTCCTTTCGGCGTCGATGAGGAACCTTTCGTTCTCGAGGACCTTTTTGTTTTCGCATAACTTCGTAGGTTCATAGCCCACTCGCGGTCAGGGTACGAACAGGTGTCCCGCGGTGGATCGCAGGACGTGACTCGTTTCACCAACCTTTCTTCTTTCTTTCCTTTTGTTTCTTGTCGTTTTAAAAACCGTTTATAATTCCCACCGCTACCTTAATACTCCCGCCGCTCGTTCCAGCCATTTCTGGCTTGGATCGCGTGTCCTCCAATCTGTCGATCCTTGCAGCGAATTATCGTCGAGACGTGGATGGAAGCGAGTTAGGTAATAACTGTTACACGTGTTACGGCACATAGTAGAAGGGAAAAGAGATTCTTACGTGAGAAAGAAACGCTGATTTTCGATTCTTTCGACCCGACATCGTTTAACCCTTCGATGATGTAACAAAACGATGAAGAATTCAGGATGATTGGACTTAGAAAATCGACGCATTAACGATATTGCAAATTTAAGCATAAACATCTCGAAACTTCAAAGGTGTCTTTCTTTGTTAATTTGGAAGTGAAATTGTGATACAAAAATTCGAGAAATCCAGTATAGTTAAGCATTGTGAACATTCACGACCCAATTTATTTCTGGCTGACTATTGTGCAACTATTTCGTACTCGAATTTTACGTTAACTACATGCTATACCGATGTTAAGTCGAAAAGTTAGTTGCTACGGGACTATCGAACATTTGTAGGAATTTTCTATGTCGCTTTGAATAGATTTAAATAGGTTCGGTGACTGCAGAGATCGTTTCGAATTCCATAGCATCTTGCCATGTTAGCAGTGAAAGATCGTTCGTTCGACAGGCCCGGTAGACCTGCTGCCGATGAGGCACGCACAAAAGACGATGTGTACCATTGCCAAGATTGAGAAACGATGAAACGACCCCTTTTCTCGCGAGCCATTCGTCTTCCATGCACGCGAACCCATACACGGTCACCGGCAGTTGTAATCTTGACTGTATCGTAATCCCTGATTGTTATCTCGATGTCTGTTCTTTTTTCTTTCCCGTAGCGACAATGATACCATAGCGTAATGATAACTTTCTTCCGCCATGGCAGAAGCAACACGAATTCGTAGCCACGTGTGTGTTCCTGTGAAATTCAACGCTGCTATGGTGACATTTGGCCACCAACGCGCTTTACGTCCCAGTAGAATACTAATTGCGGCAATTTAGAACGATGGACGTTACTAATTAGAAATTAAGATAACCGAGTCACTCTGTGTTTAACAATTACCTCATAACGCGGTTACCGGAATGAACAATTGAGAACAGCGATAAACTTTCTCTCGTCACGCTTTCGTTAGAGTAACACCCGATCAGGTGTGAAGGAAACAAAAATCGAAATACGAATCTTACCGTGTCCTTGTTGCTAAAAATATCCTATCTAGCATTTTTTACATTATAATTAAATCGAACGAAAAAAAAAGGACAATGATCGCACAAAGGAAACGATAAAACTTGTAGTAGCAGATAGAATATTTTAGCTAAGCGGAATGAGAGAATTTTGTGAAATTAGTCGCGCGTGTGTCCTTTTTCTCGTCGACTGAACAGAGATCGCGAATTACCTGTATTCGATAGTATACCACCAACGAAGGAAAATAAATCCCGGCATGATTAAACCGAAACGAATAGAGCTGATAATTAATCGGCGTTAGCCGACAACTGCCACTAATTGTCATTACATAACAAGTCGACGTTGTTCCTATTAATTAGAAAATCCAATATTCGTAGTCATCGACGATTCAGTTCACCTTGTAATTGGCCAAGTAATGCCATTAGCTTAGCCGCGGCTCGTCTCCTCTTAAACGTCCTCTGCAACGAAATAAAATCTACTAGATTTAAATAAATGTGCGCGTATACGAGGGACGTTGTTACGCAATGTACGTGCATTACGGATACACTTGAGGGAACCGAGAGAAACTCATTAGTTTCATCATTCCCGGCGGTGGTGTACATTCAGCCACGACGCAACCCGTGCATGTATGTACATGGGTCGTCGCTCTTCTAATTGCATATACAACGGGGCTCGTTCAAATCAAGTTTCCGTCGAGCACGGCTTTCTATCCTCGGGCATGTTGCACGAGTCGTTTGGATAAACCCTTCGTAGAGCGCTTTTAGCGACTCGTTATCGACGCGAGTATCGATTATCTTTTTGCTCGTTGAATTCCACGTCGATCGAGCCGGGCTTTGCCCAGCGAGCTTCTTATTGCCGAGTGAAATTCTAACGAAGCCTAATGAGAAAATAGTTTCAAAGAACATTGCGTTTACGTACGTTGAAATTTATGAACATATTTTGTGTATATTATACAAGACGTTTTGAGAATTCTTCATTAGCGTCGCAACGAGACCCGACTATCACGATCATACACGAGTTTTGTCCATTACATCGATAAGCCATAATTCACTGCCACCGTATTTAACGCTTTTCGTACGTTTAAAGTGGCCATTTATACCACAATTTAGCCAAATTTTACTCGATACAGATTTACAGTAAGGATCTTATAATTTCTATACGTATAGATTTTCAGATTAGTTTGAAATTCTTGCCGCTATAATCGTAACAATTCCGTTACGGTACTAATGAAATTTCAAAATGTTTCATCCAACGCATACAATATGCAATCGGAAATATATAGGAAATAATCGGAATAACGCGTGTCTGATGTTTCGCGAGTTAATTGGCGAAAAGTATTCGATTAATTAGCTAACTTTTACACGAACGAGCAACAGGGTGAGATGTGATGTAGTTGGAATTCGTCTACATAAATGAATATTTAATCCCAGATAAAGAGCAAATGAAATGAACCCTCGAGCCTGTTGTTGTAGTTTTAACAAATAAACAAGCTTATCTGAGAGTTACAAGTAACCAGCACGTGTATCTCGTTAGATATATCCGATGTCCCGACCGACTACACATATCTAACGTCAGTATGTTAAAGGTTAAGTATCATCAAAAGCGTACTCCCGTAGTGTGCGTCGCTAGAAGCTTTTATCGAAAGATACGGATACGAAGAATTCGCCAATCATGCCCGAAGAAATCGGACAGTTTTACGAGCGCAAAACACACAGAGGAGAACGTTCGTCAAGCATTTCAGACCTGTCTACCTTTTTGCCCGCGGCATCGCAACGTATATTTTTTCTTCCCTTTCCTCCCGTGATCTTTATTCAATTCGCAACACACACGCGCGCATTTACATAAATTACGGATTATAACGTCATTAAATCGAGGCAATCTGTCGAATGTGGAACGAATTTTGCAATGCTTCGCTTTTGATCACGTGTCTCACATTTTTAATCGTTAGTTCCAACCGATTTGAGCAAATGTTTCGCGCACTTGATAAAAAATGCCTGAACACTCGCACTGTGCGTATCGAGAAATTGTTATGAAAATAATGGAGTAAAAGTAATGGAAGGAGAACATCGATTCACGTGCTTCTCGAACCTGTAATCGTTTAGCAACCGAAGCAAAAATGTAAAAAAAAGAAATACGAGCAACATGGGCAGAGAATGAAGGAGACAGGGGGTAGAGCCCGTCGGGAAATAATTAATATGCCATGGACGCATAACGAACGACCCCGCGAAGCAGTCTGTTTGTTTTCGGACGGGTCTTCTTCGGCTCCAGGCATGTCGGCCGTATCTCTCTTTTGCCCGGGCCTTCTCGACCTCCCGCTGCTTCCCTCTTTCCCTTTTTATTTTAAACGCACACGAAGCCCTTCTCCCCAGCTTCTTCTGTCTCTCCTCCCTTCTCCCCTTTCTCCACAGAGTAGATACAGTTCTCTCTAGTTTCCTCCTAACCACGTTCCGCGGCACCGATGAAAAAAGAAAGGCGTGTATACCTTTCTGGAGAAACTTCAAACTACCTCATTGAACCGTAACGTAAGATAAAATATAGATGTCGTATCTGGGGTTACATCATCGAAGGATACTTTTGGAGAAAAAGTACTTACGTTATAATTGACTCACTGAACGGAATCTTCGTAAAAGTTTCGAACGGCCGAGTCGTTCGTATGAAGAACCCTTCGATGAACGAGGACTCTTTGCGTTTGATCGAAACTGGTCGCAAGAAGTTTACGTAATCTGGAGAATTACGAAGAGAAGTTTTCCTGAAACCCTCTTACGGCTCTTACGAGTCTCCGGTGGCTTTGTCGCTCTGAAGGCTCGTGAGAGCCGCCGACCAACCGAGCGAGCAGCGGCACAACAACGCAACGGTGCACACAACGAGAGGCCGCATGCCTCTCTCCATATATTCTCTCCACTTTAATCTTTCTTTTGTGACTCGGCTGTTTTAGCGTTTTTTATTCGCCGATCAGGCGGGCCTCGTGGACGCGACAGAGATGAAGATGCGCGATGAGAAAGGAGAAAACGAGAAAGACGGGGAACGAACAAGAAAGACGAACGGAGAGAAAGAGAGACGGCAGACAGAGGCAGGGCATCGTTGCAAGCTTATTAGCAAGAAGTCGGAGAAAGAGGGGAACGTAAGAAGTTTCGTCGAGGGAGAAAGGATCGTTTAACGGAGAAAGACGCAGGGAGGATTCGAGGGGTAGACGAAGTAATATCGCGAATAAAGATGGTCTCGCATTACCATAATAAACAAGTTTGCTGCGGCTAATCGTTACAAAACCAAAGTTCTTTGTTCCACCGACAAAAGGGTCTGACTGACACGCTTCGTGATATCGAAGTTTCGCATCGATCGATCTGTTGCGTCGCTTTGTTTCTCGATGACAGAAGAGAAAAAGAAGGTTGCCGCGATATCGCCTTGAGAGTTTCATGAGAATAGTCGAGAGGCAACGTTCAATCATGCTAATGAATTATTTCGTTAAACCGTAGCTCGTTGCAGTGAAATCCACATGGCAGCTTGTGCAGCAAAATAAATTATTCCGTTGGCCGAAGGAAACGCGAAGGGAGAGGCTGAGAGAAGAGTAAACGGGCGAGAGTAAAGTCACGGATAAAGATGGCTTCGCATTATCATAATAAACAGGCGGTACGATGGTTAGTCACTGCGAACTGCTCCGTGTCTCTTTGTTTATTTCATACGGCCCTCATTAACACACCGCGGAGAGAACTCTACTCTCTCTCTGTGTAATGTATATTTACGCTATGTCAAGCACGGTCCCAGTGTTGTATCGAGCCTGTTTCTCGCCGTGGATTTCTTCCAGACCCCCCGGTTGTAGTCTCTTCGAGCAAAACATCTCAAACATTACTCTCTATCAAAATTTGTTGTCCTTCTACCATTTATTTTAAGAAATTTGTTTGGCAAATACGTTAGCGTGATATACGCTGTACTCGTAGATATACAGTACATCTTATACCGATTCGCATTTTGTCGAATTATGTATGTACTAAGATATTCATACGAGCCTATATAAAATTATAAGTCACATCGACGAACGAAGGAGGGCTTGGTAGCCGGCAGGTAAACGAAAGTAAGCTCTTTGTATACCTGTTGCAACGAGCAGGGTATAATCTTTTATGACTTTCAGTCGGGTACTCATTAAGGGAGGCCGCCAAGTATATCAACGCAATTATGCTTAAGATACTTGAACGTGAAAATGCTTAACGATAGTGGAATTATATCGCTCGAATTGTCTTATCCACTATACAAGCTTATAAATAAAGATGAAATGTAATCAATTAGTAGAATGTGCAGTATATCGCTTGACTAGTATATACATTCGTTGGTAGAATCTTGTTATATCCGAGATGTTGGAGACAAGTACAAGGGAATCTAGCGTATGTAAAGACGAACCGTAATATTGCATCATTAATCAGAATGAATCGTCTATTATCAATCAAGGCTATTATTATCAAAAACAGCATGAAAAACGAAAGACGTGTTGTTCGCTTTATCGCACTTTCGGTATTATTCCAGTTGAGAAGAATGTTCTCTGACCTCAAACTTCTCTCCCTCTGTCCGACAATTTCGAGCGTAGCACTGGAGATAATTTATATTGCTGATCTCGTAATAGTATTTCTGTTTCATTGCCGTGATTCTCTCAAATTATAAACTTGATGTCCTCGCATGCAATTCTTTTCACCGGTTCTTTTTAATCTTGTTAAATCTTTCGATTTGAATTCCTCTCGTAATAACAAAAATTAATTAATCTCAATATTTTTTTCATTCGTAGACTCGCCATACGTTCGAGAAGTGAGGTGTTATTGCAATCAACCGGAATGTGTGCCTCAAGGATACATGTGCCGTGGCAGGGGCTGCTTTTATCCATCATTATTAGGAGCAGAACATAGCGCCTACAGTGGCTGCCTCGATGAGAGCTTCAAAGAACAGCAATGTCCTACGGGATACCTCTGTTGCGAACAAGATCTCTGTAACCACGTGGATAGCCCAGCCATGAGAAACAGGCTCAACAAGACTCTTCAAGGTTGAACGAATGTTCTCATTGCAAGATCATTAAAATTGCGTGGACTTGACTCGACGCGATGCCATCAGGAGTGGCGCCTTCGCATTTCTCTATAATGCTATTTTCATACGCGCCTCAACGTTTATTTTGCAACGAATTTTTTTTCAATACAAGTCGCGCTCCGTTCGTTTTGTATCGATAGTGCGAGATAACACAATATCATTTCCTTTTAACTCGATTATTCAAATTTAGTTTTCGTACGTTGCAAAAATCCTTGAGTTCAATGATTTCCACTTGTTCGATAAATATGTGTTAAGATATATGTCTATATGTAGAAAGAGAGAGAGGAAGAGAATTTTACGAAGCCTCGAACCGGTGATTTAAAACAATGGCGAAAGTCGAAGGTTGTGTGAATTTATGAATAATGAAGCGTTTTGCATAATTTATTTCAAACAGCTAGGTATGTAACGAAAGACTTTTTATTGTTAACAGTACTGGTGGGTGACCAACGACCTTTTCTCGGTCCGGTGAAGCCGATCAATCACGGAGGTCAGGCGACAGATGGATGGTTCAAGACTGCCACAATCGCTGTACCGATTTGCGGTCTAATCGTTCTACTGATACTGGCCAGTCTTGCCACTAGATTACTTCAGCCTGTACCGACGCAAAGCAACAAACTCGGATCACATCAAATGCCCGATAATGGACCACCGTTATTAGGATCACCGAAAGTGCCTCTCGTTTAATAATCTCGCAATCCCAAAGACGTTCGATAAAGTGTTCTAGCGGATAGACATTAGTAAGACTAACTAGAAAGCTAGCGGGCTTGTATAGCTCCACTTGGCTGTGAATTTTATGAAAAAAGCGACTGCTGTAAATTATAACATTGCGTGTTGTGCATCGATAGCTGCAATTCCTTTGAACGACGATCCTGTGAATGGCGTCGTACGATTGAAGAGTGAGAAAAGGTCAATAAAACAGGGCCTTTGTACATGACGTTAATTAAAAGAAAAAAAAAGAAAGAAAAAAAATGATACGCATGATAACGCCTTTATTGTAGCATTGTAAATAGATTATGTATTTTGTATCGTATATTAAATGATATTCGCTTATTTAGGCGGCGTACAAATTGTAATTGTAATCGCGTTTTACGATATCGTCGAACTTCGAATGTTAAAGACGGGTTTAGACAGAAGACCATAGTAATGTTACAATATAATCTCAAGGGATACACATATAATCCTGCAATAAGAATCATTTTTCCATCGAGAACCGATATCGATGAAAAATGAATGAAGAACACTAAAAAGTCTGATACTTGTTTTTTTAATTGTAGAAGATCTTCTTCCGCAAATCAATTATTCTAGTACATCATGTACTCCTCACATAGTAATTGTATTCCATATAAATATTACTATATTGTGATAATATGACGTAACTTGTATGATAATTATATTATTAAACGTACCACGACTTTGTTTTACAACACGTGTTACTCATGAGGGACAAATCGATACGAAAATCGACTTAAAATACATTGAAATAATTTTTCAGTAATCGGTCTCTATTTATTTCCTCCTTTTTTTATAATTACATATACATACCATACCGATACCCGATATATAGGAAGGGTATGTCATTATTCCGTAAAATAGGTAATCTATTTGATCAGCTCAGAAAATTTGTCTTGTTTCATTTCGAAATAGTAATCATAAAATGTTAGTATAATATAAATGTTTTGGCATCACAGTTTAAAATCGTACAATTTTCACATTTCTCGTCTTATTTCCTTTTACAATTTCCACACATTTTATACCTTCTTATGCATCCATGATCCATTTCACTCTTTTTCATGGGAAAAAGTGTAGTAGCTTATAAAAATACTGTTTAAGGTATGTATCTTTATTTGTATCTATGATTTGATCTTCCCAAAAATTGGGCTACCAGTCAAGTTCAATCGAAATTCGAGCAGGACATTGTGTTCCATCTATGTACATGTAACATAGAAATACTAGATTTCGCTCGATACTATAATCAGTCGACCGTCACAACCCGCATGACGGGTTCCATTTATACCAGTTAACAAGTCATAGTTCTAGGACAGTATTTCACCGAACGATTTAACATAAGCTTCGTGAAGTTTGTTGATAAAATCAGGATCACTTCTCAATAAATAGTTAAAGGCTCGAAGAAACTGATTTTTTGTCAATGGTTCTAACGGTCTGGTTAAAGGTTCAGGTGGACTAGGGGCAGCGAACATAACAGGAGGAATTAATGCCGGTGCTGATCCTCTTCCTGATAGAGTGGGAGGCGTAATAATATCTTCCGATGCCTGATAGGATTAAAACAAAAATTTCAAAATTCGCGTACTTATATAAATATACAACCTAACACGAGTCGATATATACATCCACTCACCGTTGTCGCAGATGCATGAGCAAACAAAGATGCAAGTGGATTTGAATTGCTAGGACCAATAATATCTGATGCTTGATGATTCGTCAAAGTAGAAGTTGATGCATTTGTTGGTGACTGTATCCTAAGAAATCCCGTTGTTCCATTTGTATCGGTAGCAGTTTGATTCATAGGTGTTAAAATTTCTTGAGTTAAAGACGCAGGCGTCGGTATCATTGAATCTTGTTGAGAAGCAGTTCTGTTTCGTTTCTTAGTTCTGTTCGAAGCTGTTGTATTACAAGCACTGTTAGCAGTCAATATAGTAGTTGGAGTAGTCTGTTGTTGAGTAGCTGGTTGAGGAGTTATAGATCTGTGTTGCTTTTCAATATGTTCAACTGTGTGAGCTGCTGGGTGTGACATTAATCGAGCAAGCAAAGGCTTACTTTCGTTTGCAACAGTACCCCCTGGAGTAGGCTGATCTCCAGCCTTAAAGTGACCAGTATTAACCTAGAAAGATTGTAAAATCTAACATATTTCCAACTCCTTACTTTAAAACACTATATATGATCGAACGTATAATACTAACTTTTGCTTTTGCAAAAAAATCCATTACACTCTGTGAAGTAACATCTGGACCTAATGGTGCAGCTAATGGTCCAGATACATCATCAGTTGTAGGAGTACCTAACGGAGATTTAGTACTATGCCTTTCTTTGTTACCACCTCCACTACTACTATTATTTCTATTAGTATTAAAGTCTTCTTGAGCTTTACTAAGCATACTAAATATATCAACATTGCTCGCATTAGGGCCGGATTCTTTTTTTACGTTAACAGCAGGTTTATTGAAAGTCTTGCGGTTTTCCTCTGATTCTTTAATAAGTTTGTTCAACATTGCACCAATGCGTACACATTCCTCTTTATCATAAAACCAAATGCCATAAATATTACATCTGGAATTTCTATAGAGTAAAAAGGGTTCTTGGAGTTGTAAATCTAAACCTTGCGTAACTGGCTCTACTAGGTTATTTGTATTTAATCTGTAAGAATGTTATTCATACATAAAATAATAGGCTTATTTAAGACTCGCACAGATTTTTTTTTTTATATATAATTATCTTTCGTATAATGTCAAATAATAACCTATAATAAGATTGCTAAACGCTATATGGTATATAGTATTATGATACTTCAAATACCTATCAAGCTATATATAATATTGTAATTAAATCATAGACATTAATTTGTTTTACTAATGCAAATCTAATAAAAACAATGTTTCTAATACAATACATGAAATAATGAGTTATAGAAAATATTAAAATATTCATTGTACCTTTAATTATAAAACATGTTTCCTGGAACGTTATTTTCACTGAATGTATTAATGAATAGTATAAATTATACATATGTTATTATTCGCACGCTTAATATTTGTAATATGTTTAAAAAATATAGACAAATACAATACAAAAATGTACATATATATGTATGTATATACGTATATACATTATACGTTACCTATTCATGATAAGAACACTGTTATAGGGTTCGCCATTTCGCGAGTATACGAATAGAGCACCTTCAATATTCGTTTTTTCCCACTCATTATTAACTGCGTTAAAAGTATAAAGTGCTACGTGTGTCGCAGTCTCCAGAATATCTTTTACATAGGGGTCTACCCGTTTCAGAGCGGCCACGTTCATTCGTAACCCTGTTAAATCCGTCATTGTGTTCCTTACAGCTTGATGGTACAGTTTATGAAATACAAGAATAATCGGTATTTTCCTAATTCAATTGAAATTTAGCTTAGTCGTGCAAGCCAATCACTAAGAGCACTGTATTTTGATCTAACGTAAGCAGCTGCCTGTATATTAAACGTCATACTAGATTTTAAGGTTGATACCGTTGCTACATCTGCGAGTTAGTAACATCACAGAAAGCCGACGCTTCCTTTCCGTTTGGTTCAACGTCTGTTTTTGATTGGTGTAAAACCAAGCAATCAGATTTATTGAAATGGACGCTGAATTGTGAAAGGAGAATCAAGCGACAGTTTACCCAATCGAATCGACAGAAATTTTGAAAATCTAAACCAATAATATGAGAATAACATAATTGTAATGCTGGTCATACATATTTGAACGTATATAATTGCAAATTACAAGCCCCAGAGAAAGTTATTTTTAAGTTTTCACTTTTACGGTAAGTTCTATTAATCCAAAAAGAGGTGTCCAGAAATAGGTAGTAATACTTTTTATAAATTCCTACTAAACAATAATTAGTGCTGTTTAATTAATATTATCCCAGATGATAGAATAAATTGGCGATTTCCTAGTGAATTTAAATAATATTAATTTTTTAACTTATTCAGGAAGAACATAGCAGTGAAATGATCAAATATTGCGTCATCTTTGTAATCAATAGGGAAAAAAAAACAAAATTGACCGCGTGGTATAGTTTTCGATAACAGCGAAAACTGAATGTCATGCTTTAATATCAATTTGATATAGCAGATATTCGTGCTTTCATTCCATAAAAGAAAGTGATAACACTTTGATGATTTCTTATCTAATTGTTGTTCGCCGACAGAATCGAGTGTGTTGTTTGTTGTATTCATTAATACATATGATGTACAGAACACTGAGTATTGGTTTTTTTATAAGATGTGATTTTAACTAATCATATGCAATATAAATCTTTGAAAACTTAAAAGAACAATGCTTTGAATCCGAAATTTGTATTTAAACTTTTGAATAATGAATGAACTTCTTGTTATTATATAATACCATCCTATTAGATATATATATATATATGTATATATATATATAATGATTTATGATTAGTCTGATCATTATATTTCTCAATTTTCTCTTGTGCAGTCGGCTCGCGGGAAATGTAAACGGTGTATGGTACACATAAAGTAGAATTTTGAGAATATCATGCGCGCTAGCTAAGCGCATGGAAAAATTGGGTCGATGTGCGAAAGATGGCGGCTACTGCGTGGTGTATGTGAAAAAGATTCGCACATAGATTTTGCCTGTAGTTTCTACCAAAACATGACAAGATATGGAAAAGCGTATTTGCATGTGCACGCCGCTACTATACGCGGAAGGTTCGTAATGTTGATGAATATTCAGATTCCATGTTTCCTATTCGCGTAAAAGACGTTTGTTTACGATAAAGTTTGTATAATACTACAACGTGAAGTGGAGTGTTGCAAGGGAAAAAGAGACCCTAACGTAGGCGAGACTGGAGATCAAGTGTTGCCGGACTTCGGCCCGGTAAGAAGATCAGTAGAGATGCTGAAGCAATTGCAGATGGGGATGAGAGCTTTCCTCTTGATGGCCTCCCGATTGTGGACATGCGTCTTCTTTCTCCTCAAGAAGCAGGTTAGAGCCGTAAGTAGGTGCTTCGCGCCTCTACTAGCATTTTTTCCCTTACAATTTTTATAACATAATATCCTCCTGGTATTGTGTCAATTTCTCCATTAAATATATTAATTCACGTTTTTCCATTCACAACAATTTTCCGTCGGTTCCAGTGAATATTTGTTATGATCATGTTGTCACAATATAGTGTGTTCATAATGCAGCGTTAATTATGTTAAAACATTCCGTGCAATGATTAAAAGCTCTTTTCTTTAACATTGTAATCCCTTTCTTTTGCTTTTGATGGTAAAAACATATAGAATAATCATGATTATCATATTTTCTGGAGGGTCATATGAAGATTTGAAGTATCATATGCTTTTGCTATATCATTGTTAATCAGCATTTTTAATTAGTAAACGATGTATATATTGTGTTCTATGTATTGTGTTTCTCACATATTAGATATATTTTAACAGCCAGGTAAATAATGACATTTGTTTACCATAAAACAATAAAGTATCTTAATTTGAAGAATCTTTTTATTATTTTCCCTTACATTATTTTCCCTTATTTTTACACATGTCATATTCCATTAATATAAATATGTTTTATGTAAGCACACTGCATTCAATCATTATTTCTGTTGCTTATTTATGTTAATAATAGAGGCATTATTATATATATGCTAAATATTAAATAAATAATTCATGTTTTATAATTGATGCATTTTTAGATATCACAAATGCAACCTGTTAAATATGAGATCTTTCCATTATCTCCATTGTCAAGGCACAGACTTAGTAAGTATTACTGATATTCTATGTTAGATATGTTGCTATAAGCTATTAATGTGTATATATAACTAAAATGTATTATAGGTATAGTTAAAAGGAAAGTACTAGTATTGGATTTGGATGAAACATTAATTCACTCTCATCATGATGGAGTAGCAAGGCCAACAGTTAGATTTGGTACACCACCAGATTTTATTCTTAAGGTGAAAATAGATAGACATCCAGTCAGATTTTTTGTCCACAAAAGACCACATGTAGATTTCTTTCTAGATATTGTTAGTCAATGGTAAGTTTCATTATCAGAAAATAACTTTCATTTATATTTCAATTGAGACTTTGTACTTATTATGCCTTTAGATAAGAAATCATATCAATTATGAACTGTTGATATTTTTAATATAACATATGCTATTAAATATATTGAAAAATAAATGTTCTTTCTTTTTCCTATTCTTAAAGGTACGAACTAGTGGTTTTCACTGCTTCCATGGAAATCTATGGAGCAGCTGTTGCAGAAAAGTTAGATAACAACAGGGGTATTTTAAGAAGAAGATACTATAGACAACATTGTACACCAGAAATGGGTTCCTATACTAAAGATCTATCTGCAATTTGTTCAGATCTAGCATCAGTCTTTATACTTGATAACAGTCCTGGAGCCTACAGGGCTTATCCTCGTAAGTATTCATAATATTTGTTTTTCTTAATGCAATAATATTAATTTTTCATAACTCTTATAATGTAGTTGTCTGATTTAACACGATTTCCTAGTTTTTTAATTTTTTTCGTATGTATTAAAAATAATCATGTATTGTAAAACTGTTTAATTTTATGCATGATACAACAATAATTGTGAACAAATTATTACAAATACAAAAACGATTAATAAAAGATGAAATGAATATATACACGAATTTAGTATACATATTTACATATAGGATTGTTTTTATAATTTTAATACTATTGTCGTATCATGTACTATATATCACAACCTGTAGTCAGAACTTGCTTACATGTGCACAACTATGTGTAGTGGAATAATTGTATCTCGATCTACATTAAAAATATTGATTAAATATTTCCTAATCTCATTACTCAACAACTCTTAATCAAATTCATTCAGAAATTCCACTCATAAATAACATTTTACAAATACATTCTGATGTCCATATGCTTTAATGATTAAAGACGTTTTGTGTACTGATTGTAGTTGTTAGGGATACAGATAAATACAGAATTATATATTATTTTATGAGTTTATATTGTCTATGCAGCCATTGATATCAAATTATTCCATCATTGCAATTTTATTTTGTAAACTAAAACATCGAAACTAAGATTTAAAACATTATTTAAGATACGTAGTTTATTTTATGAAACTTTTTCTACCAAAACGAATTTATTAATTTTTTAATTTAAATCAATTTCGGTGCATCTATTACTGTTATTATCGTTGATATGATCATTGCTGTAATTATTTTAAATAAACGGTGCTGCGCGCATTAATAACAGAGAAAACATTGACATATTTTATAATTTTTCTTTCATGTCGTTTAGTTCCTACACTTACATTTTATATAGTTTGACTGGGTAAACAAATAATGAAATCGAACACCGAGATAAATTTTATTGAAAAACGTATCTATTTGCAGCTATCAGCGTTGATGTTCTGTAAGCAAGCACTGAATACAGGCCTATGGATAGATGTAAAATATGCTCAATTGCCAATGCTCCTCCACTTGAATAAGCACTGGACACTACGCCGAATTGGCAATGAACTAATTTCGACTGTTTTAATCGTTTTTTTTAATAATTCCTGTGTATCAGGTACTAGATTAAAGATTAGATTTTATTTTTATTCAATGCTTTTTATCTCCAGCATTCAAGAAAATCATAATCCATTCGTTAGAAATTGAATAGCATATTTTTACATAAAGAAAGTGTTGTATAATCGGATTTTCTTGGATGTTATATTGGACAACTATAATTTTTTAATTGATATTTCGTTTTTAGATATTTTAGACTTAAAAATGTTATTCACGTGTTAAGCATTTTTAGGAAGCGATTGTTTATTCCTTTTTTTCTGTTTATGGCAGATAATGCAATACCAATAAAGTCATGGTTTAGCGACGCGGGAGATACTGCTCTGTTAAGTTTACTTCCAGTTTTGGATGCACTTCGTTTTACACAGGATGTACGGTCTGTTCTTTCAAGGAATTTACATTTACATCATACTTGGTAGCACAGTTTGGATTAATTAATAAATTAGATTTATTAGAGACCGAACTACAAAACGTTTAGCGTGTTTAATCTAGGATTATTGTTACTGGTACTGTGTTAATAGACATTAGGATGCTGACTAAACGATGCGACAATGATCCCTGACACACACCCTGTCCTCATTTTCTACGCTCGTTAGAAAACAAAACTGTAGCGAGTAAGTCTGAAAGGGAGTGGGACCTTTAACCAAACTATTTACATTAGCACAAAATATCCTGGTATTTTCGTTATGTTCATGTGTGCGCAATACTATATATGTACGTACGCGAGTGGTACACACATACGCAAAAACAATTACACATATACACACATGCATACACGACAAACATACAGAGCTTTTTAAGAAAAAAATGTATTTGCCAAAGATCAAGATTTTCAGTTAACATAGATTTATATATTTTACTTGAAATAATTTTGTTCTAAGTGGAGATATGCAAAACATTTTAAGTATTTTGCCACACATGATAAAAAAGTGTTATATTTTTTAAACAAATTATTTCTGTTATGTATAATATTATTAAACTTAAAGTGTAGTATTAAAAAAAGGATAATCTAATACTAAGTCACACTTTAAATGGACTTCGCTGTAACTCACTGTATCAGTGAGGCAGCTATCCTGGATATACCTAATAATAAAAAGAAGTATTAAAGAACTATGAAGAAGCGATATTTGATTTCAATAAATTTTTAAAAAGATTAAAATTCTTTAAAATGCAATGTACGATGTTAAAGAGTTAAAAAAATAGACGAATAAAGTAACAGTGAACGGATGTAATCGTACATATAGCTCTACAGTACATTTGTTCGCTTGTTTAAGCATTCAAAATAATATTGAAGATTACATGGTTTGTACTATGGTGAGGAATGTGTTTGTTGCAGAATGATTGGTTTGAGTGAATGAAAAGTGTAATCAAGCCATTAAACATTTCACATAACATTTATATATATAGATACATAAATATATATATAAATGTTAGTTTCACTTAATCATAAAACTTCAATTTAAAAAAATATGCCCATGTGCACAAGATTGAAATAATAATTTGTTCTCAAATAAATTGCATATGATTGAGAACATTTGTTTATTTATTGACGTATATCAAATGAATTGCTCACAAGGATTTATATTATTGATAGTAATTTATTCCCCCAAAGTAATAAGAGTAGCCATGGGTAATAGATATAAGATAAAGCAGGATTACACCACATCTAATAAAATAATGTCCTTCTGTACATAGTATACCTGTATGTACATGTATGTATGCTCTGTTGCCACATACATGCAATTATATCTATATGTCAAGGAAATATTAATTTTTTAATTTCAAATATACACTACAAAGCAACTTGTATAAAATATTCCTTGGCTTAATATGGTTCTATGTATCGCGATTGTCTTTTTAAATTCAGATATGAATTAAAATGTACATATTTAGTTTGTAAAGCTAGTTTGTATTTTTGGTTTTTATACCTTTCCCATTATATCGTTAAATATTTCATATAGATGATTTGTTCTAAGTAATAAACAATGTTAAATAGTAATATGACTGTGCATTAGGAATATTGTTAAGAAAATGTTTTATTTTTTATTTACTTTTTTATTTCAATATCATAAAAATTATTAAACAATATTCGAGGCCTTTAATAACAGGGATGGAGGATTGATGCTAATAATCAAAGCCGAACAAATGTTAGTTCTTTCAGAGATTCCCAAAAAGAAGAAAAATAAATAAAAATTAAGTAACAAGCGTAATTTACAAAAATTTAATATTATTTAAAGTATGATGCATTATATATGTCCCTTTGTTCTAGAAACAACTTTACATTTTTGTAGGAACCAAATCGATTACTGTGTGACTTTTGAAATGAAATCAACACAGAATTGGGCAAAATAAAAGTTGAATCGGTAATATAATAAGAGTAAAAACTTCGATTCTTAATATATATTACACATGATCAAAATCATCTATTCCTTTTAATAGACATCACAGAATATTCTGTACATTGAAGACTGTTATGGTGGAAGTGAATGTTTATGAATTATCTTAAATTTACACCTTAGGCGGATCTTCGCGAATCATTTCCAGAGAACTGTCTGAATTATTAGCGCTACTTCCACTTCCAGCATCATCTTCTCGTTCAGTTGATTTTTCCTGACTTGTACCTGCAGCATCTAATTGCCATGTTGGTATAGATATAGATGGTACTGATGCTGGCGCACTTGGAAATTGTTTTCTGTTTAAAATTCAAAATTTTGGTAAATACGAATAATTGTAGATTACTTGACTTTCTACGTACAAATTTTATACAATTTTGGTAATACTAATTACAAAATTATGCAAGAATATTAAACGTAGAATCTGTTTTTTTACATATTTTTTGTAATCAATCACAATTTGATTGATATATTTTATAGTTCTTTTATTCAAAAAAATTTTTACTTTTGTATTTTTAAATAAATGTATTTGAGTGATTGAATCTGAAATATATGCATGTTTGTATGTGTGTGAATCAACATAAAAGAAGGAGAAAAAAACTTTTGTATAAAAATTATATCTTAAGATTATTGTATAAATTTAAAAATAAAATAGTATATGATGTATAAACAGAATGATTATCTTGTATAGGAATAAATGTTATAAATTCTAATTGTTGATTACGTATTGTGTCCTAATATACTTCAATATGTAATCATGTTAAAGCATAATTACATACATAAATGTATATTATACCTTGATAAAAGTAAAGATTTGAGACTAGCTAAATCTTGTTTTAGTTCTTGTACCAATTGAGGTATCATTGGGTCCATAGATTGATTCTGTGTCAACTTTTGGACATCTCCCTCAACTTTAGAAATAGATTCTTTTACTTCTTTCATGGAATTTTGAATAGTTTTGTCTAACTCAGTAACTGAATCCTTTATGCTATCCTTCTTTTTCCGGCCAAATAGAAATGGTTCAATGAATTTCTACAATGAAGTACAATACAATTAACTTGTTACATGATTTGAAAGTAAGGCTTGTATTATGTACGCACGATAATACCTTGTAAAACCAATAAATGCAATATATAGTAGCTCCAATTAAAGCCGTAGCATTGAAGAATTCTTTAGTTCTTTGGAAAAAAGTTATTTGGTATGGGTATGTTTGAAAATATGGATACATTTGTCTCGGTGGAATAGGGACCACTGTATAATCATTTGAATTATGAACAACATTTTGATCAATCGTTATGTCAATAGAAGCTAATTTAAATGCTCTTTTAATTTCTTCATCTGTTAAACCCTTTTTTTGAAGAAATTCTTCTTTACGTCCAATGGGGCTACTTTGTACTTTAGGATTCTGTAAAAATTCTACTGCTGTTTTTACCTTAAAGAAAAATTTGTATCAACCTTTTATATTAAAATATTAAAAAAATATATATATACTTATTACACCATTTTATCCTTAATACTTATATAATCAATATTCACTTTTACTTCGTATCGTTCTGCTGAAATTCCATAATATATGACAAAATATTAAGATATTTAAATAAATATACATACGTAAATATATATATATACATATATATAGCCTCAGAATAATAGTAACTTACTAAATTTTCCCTCAAAGCAAGGTTATTATTATTTGCATCTTGGTTAGCCATAGCCATAATTAAGAGTATGATCACTTTAACGAAATTATCATAACTATGTATTTATATTCAGTTTTTTCTTATGTAAATCATTTTGTAATACTAGGTACACATGTATCCGAAAATATTACAACGCGCAGGCGTTGGTATAAACACTTGATATAGTATCTTTTGGGTATAAAAAGATTTTCAAATATCTACCAAGAAAATTATTGAACTCTGTTTTTTATATTTAATTAAAATATATCGCATACATAGATATCAAATAACAAAAGAAACATGAATTTCCTATATCATTAAAAATATAGTGAGTAATCCTATACATATATTTTGTTGAATTTTCGTATCATGTGCATAAAGAAATATAATCAGCGTAAACAAAAGTTTTCTGAGCGTGCAAAGAAAGTATTTAATTAGTAGACTGCAAACTTGTAAATTGTTGATAAATTAAATATCTTTTTAATATTTTTATTATAGTGATTAAACATATAAATGTACAACTACCGGTTTTGAAATCAATACAACAACCCTACTTGCCCTATAAACTTATAATTAAGATATTTGCAATCATAATGATGGATAGATAAATCTAAATTTCGATACAACATATTGCTGTATATTATACTGATCTATTGTTATTTTAAACTTAACTTATCGTAATAGTATGTCTTTGGGATACGTAGTATAAAGAAGTGGGTGTTGCTTTCGTCATTTGATAGTTTGCACTTGTATCAGTAGGTTGGTACTGTTACTGTACGTTTCGGAGGCTGATACAAATTAGTCTCTTATTTTTATTAATCGCATTAAGAGTCATGTGTAAGTGATCTTTTACAATTCTGAAACTTATATTTATGGATATTTGCATTTTATAATTTTCGGAGAATTTTCGATAATGATAGTGCTTACGATATAGGCCGTTCATTTCCGATCAATAATACTAACCATTTACAAGACATATTAGAGAACCTCAAATGTCATTTAAGAAAAGGGGCGTTATCTTTTACTTGATGTAAGAAGTTTACGTTAATTTTTAGATAAATTGCTCCTCTCATTTTCTTCAAAGTTAGTCTCTATAGTATTTGAATTGAATTAATACAGTATTGTCCCAAAAAAATTTTCATATCACTACTTGCATTCATTGATTTTTAATTCTTTTGAACGTCTTACAATGTTTTTTAATACGTGATATATTTATGTTACAACAGATTTTCGTCATTATATATAAATTCCTAAAATTAAACATTTTAAGGTCGTAATTAAAAAAGTGTTGAATTTGATATTATTGTATTATATTAAATATTAGATACATTTTATCTTAGAAAGTATATAACATTTACAAATATATTTTGATAAATCCAAAATTTTGTATGGTAATAAATTAATATTATGTGTTTATAGATTGATTGTAATTGGAATAATAAAAGGTACCCTCTGTCAAAATGATAGGGGGTTTATTTGTCTACAATCATAAGGGAGAGGTACTTATCTCCAGAGTATATAGAGATGACATTGGACGAAATGCAGTTGATGCATTTCGTGTCAATGTTATCCATGCTAGGCAACAAGTACGCTCCCCTGTTACCAATATTGCCAGAACATCATTCTTTCATATAAAACGTGCTAATATTTGGCTGGCTGCTGTTACTAAACAAAATGTTAATGCTGCAATGGTTTTTGAGTTCTTATTAAAAATTATCGATGTTATGCAATCATATTTTGGTAAGATTTCTGAGGAGAATATCAAGAACAACTTTGTGCTAATCTATGAGCTTTTGGATGGTTAGTACCTTAATATGTCATATAAAGATATTTCCATAAGTAAAAATATTTTGTTTTTAAAGTATAATTAAATTTATTGTCTAGAAATCTTGGATTTTGGGTATCCACAGAATTGTGATACTGGAGTCTTAAAAACATTCATTACTCAACAAGGAGTAAAATCTGCAACAAAGGAAGAACAGGCTCAAATAACCTCCCAAGTAACTGGTCAGATTGGATGGAGAAGAGAGGGTATCAAGTACAGACGTAATGAATTATTCCTTGATGTTCTTGAATATGTGAATCTCTTAATGAGCCCTCAAGGGCAAGTGCTAAGTGCACATGTTGCTGGGAAGGTTATTATTCAAGGGATAAAATAAGGGAATAACTGAGGTTTCAGAAAACTTATTAATCTAACATTTCTACTGTAACAGGTTGTGATGAAATCTTATTTGTCTGGAATGCCAGAATGCAAGTTTGGAATCAATGATAAGATTGTTATGGAGGCTAAAGGTATGAAAGGTGGAAGCGGTTTGGGAGGAGGTGGAGATGATCCTACAGGTGCTAGATCTGGGAAACCTGTTGTTGTAATCGATGACTGCCAATTTCATCAGTGTGTCAAGCTTAGTAAATTCGAGACAGAACATGCTATCAGTTTCATACCTCCTGATGGAGAATTTGAGTTGATGAGGTAAAAATCCTTCAGGGAAACATTATGAATGTAAAACTAATAATCTTAATAATTGTTGGTGATGTCTTGCAGATATCGCACCACCAAAGATATATCATTGCCTTTTCGCGTAATTCCATTAGTGCGTGAAGTGGGGCGTACAAAGATGGAAGTGAAAGCAGTACTAAAGTCAAACTTTAAACCATCTTTGTTGGGACAAAAGATCGAAGTTCGAGTACCTACTCCTCTGAATACAGCTGGAGTACAATTGATTTGCTTGAAAGGAAAAGCAAAGTATAAAGCATCCGAAAATGCTATTGTATGGAAAATTAAACGTATGGCCGGTATGAAAGAAACTCAGCTATCAGCGGAAATCGATTTGCTTGAAACTGATACAAAAAAGAGGTGGACCCGGCCGCCTATATCGATGAATTTCGAAGTACCATTTGCGCCCTCTGGATTCAAAGTTCGGTACTTGAAAGTATTTGAATCCAAATTGAACTATTCCGATCATGATGTTATAAAATGGGTGAGATACATAGGCCGAAGTGGTCTATACGAGACACGATGTTAATGACGTTTCATCGCATTATTGTAAATGAGTAACCTCAAGGCATAAATACGATTTTCTCAAAATTATCACTTTACGGCGCATATTTAAATAGTTGTTTGAAATACTTAGATTAACTGACGAATGGTTAAACGTATAAATGGTTAAACGTATAAATGGATAGATACCAAGAGGGGAAGATCTTTGTGCCAATGTGTTTTATAATCTAATTTCTTTCGCGTGTTATATTTTACTGTGGCATGTGAGTTCTTTTTAAGAACCTTTTTCTATAACAATTTTATTCTATCTGATTTTTAGCGAAATTCCAACTTTTGTGAAAGTTAATATTTATGTAATTTCATGCGTCGGATTAGATTTTAATCTTGAACATACATGTATTATATCATACTTCATTATACGTTACGTTAACGACATTTTTTATTCTTTTTTATAAAATAAAAATTCATGACCTCTTTGGTATCGTAACAACGAGAAAATTTAAAATAATTGCTAAACACCGTGAATGATATTTAAAATGCGCTCAATAAAGTCTAGATTATTGAACATATTTGTTGTCATTTATGAAAATGAATAGAGAATATCTCGATTCATTGTAAAGGAATAATTTTGTCTCTCTATGTTAAAATTCATATGCATAATAAAGTATGTATGTAATTTAAAATGTTATGTTATGTCGTAATTTTTTAAAATAACGTTAAACGTTAAATAGTTTATTTCTATATTGTTAATTAAAAAGTACCTTTCTATATTGTTCATATTAATTTTATATTGTTTATATAATTTTCGAATGTAACGACAGAATGAAAATGCAATATGGCCGCGAAAGGGCAGTTATAATTGCTATTTTTAAATTTGAATCTTCTCTATATCTTTTTTACGGTAGTAATAATACAAAACGCATATGATTTTTTATTTTTGGATAAAATTCTTATCTTCATCATGACCGATAAAATGATCATAAATTTATTTCGAAATCAGTTATACACTTGTAATTGAGTATTGAGCTAATATTTTCTCCGTTACTTTCTCTTTGATTTACTTTAAGATTTTTGTAATAATTTATGATAATTATATAAACTTACCATTCGTAGTTATTTCTGCAGCAACGAGACCAAGAATTGCGATGTTATCCCAAATTTCAGCTTCTTTTTTCACACGAATTTCACTACCAATCGCACAATAATGTTCGCGGGATTTCACGGCAAGACGAACTAACGTATATAATTCAAATTGCAAATAGAGTCAAATCACGCAAGTGTAGTCGTTCAAATTTGAAATCAATCAAATGTATTGTTATTTCATATATATTTTATAATTTAATTAATTAAATTCTTCAATTAAATAAACATTTCTTATACAATTATTTTTGTTAAACAATCGCTGTATTAAATCCAACTTTTGAATAGAAAATTTATAATTACATGAATTTGTATGCACAAATATACCGGAAGTTGAAATTATACAAGTTATTTATTACTTATGAATAAAAACTAAAACGTCATCACAATTTTATCTTACGTCTTAACGATAAAACCAGGTACGTAATAATCAACATAGAAAATGAAAGATTTAATAATTCTCGTGAATCTTTTGTTAATCTAAAACTCCATTTTTTTCATAATCGATCGAGTAATTGATTTGACACACAACAAATTGAAAGCTGTCACGAACGCCAACGGAGAAAGGAGAAAGAAGCGAAGGGACGTGTCCTAATTAGTTTTAATCTGTTCGATTAATTAAGGTTTCGAGTGAATACAATTGAATCGGTGTGGCGACTTGGTAGTAGAAATTTAAATTTAAAGCGGAGTTTCTCATCTATATGTTACCCGCTTGCCTTGGTAGTAGAGCGTGATAACTTGTGCTTTGGCGCATGCGGCTCGCAGCCATACCCGTGCTCGTACCTGTCATGGATTCCAAGGATCGACCGCGAGCGCAGGCACGCGTGATCACACGATTTCATGCGTGAAAATCAACGATACATCGAGAGATTCGTGTATAAGAGTAATGCACGATTATGAATCGGTGGTAAAGTGGTGATATCTCATTGCTCTAAGTGTTGGCGCCGCGTAAACAATCGTCTCAAGATGAACCCTCTCGATACGGGTTACGGGCCTTCTGTCACACGGAGCACAGATATTGTAAGTATTTTATACAATGTATCTTTTGCTCGATCAAATAGATATATATTCGCGCTAAGCGACACGATATATATTCCGTGAGCCGATCTACGTTGATTTTGTATGCTGTCCTCGTACCGTAATGTCGAGCCTTAGAAAAGTATTTCCCGAACGTGACTGATAGTTTTTCCACCCGTGATTAGTTTCCACCTCGGTGAATTTCGGTGGAAACAAAATTCTTCGAATCCTGATCAGTTTACCAATGTTTAGGTTACACCGTGGTCGTGTATTGTATACGCCACGTCTTCGAGGTCTCGTGGCGATTCTCACCGAGCAGTTTTATGGGTACCGCTATTTTTAGTACATACCGTAAACCTGCAGCTCTGGCATAAACGAAGGTATTGAGAATTTTATAATTTTCGTTATATACCGGCACGTGTTGTTTCTCAAGTTGTCGGCTCCCGGGTTATTTCAAAGGAATAAATGTGATTGGTGTGTGTATTCATGGCTATACGAAACGTATAAGTTTTCAAAGTATCGGTTAGATTATTCGGTAGTACGGTGTTTGTTTCTGTGATGACAGTTTGATGAAATAAAAAATCGGACGTTATCGAATTATCATTCTTGGCGGGAAATGTAAGGAAGCGTACAATAATCCGTCATGTATCGAAATGTTAGCGTACAACGTGGTTTCATTAAACGAGGACCATTGTATCTGGGCGAGCTCATCGTAATCAGCTGTTATCAAGAACGTTGTTAAATGTGTTTCCTGCCACTTGTGGTTCTACCAGCTACAATTTTATCGTAACGGATACGAGTCACCTTTATGGCTTTATTTTGCGTCGAATCGTTAATTATTAAACCAACAAAGTCTCTTACTACTTCACTGTTTTTTTCGTCATCACCATATCATTCATCTTATCGCGCTACATCGGGAACGATAATCGATATTCGTCCAGTGGGACGATTGAAATTTTAAATTTGAGCGGAGGCTATTAAAAGACAAAACAGACAGTGGTGCCTTAGAGGTGAAAACCTGGTCGATTCAAAGTATACTTAGAAGCCAAGTTGTAATCTTCTGTTTAAGGAAACCTTGTGCTTGATGCACACATCGTGCGATAAAGGAACGACTAAATATTCTAAAGGGGAAGCGAAAACTATCGGTATTCACATTTATCTATCATACCTAACGTCACGATTTCGTTACTATTTTCCATAATGAATCGTTCGAGTATTGTTGTTTTCCTTTGTATGGTATATATAGCTGGAGGATATATAGTATGTTAGGCGTACACCTGTTTCATGACTTATTTGAGTATTTGTATTCGATGTTGAATCAGTCTCTAAATTATTGTAAATAACTAACTGTTTACTTGACTGAGTCATTCGGTATTTATATTGCTTAATGATACTATTTATATTCCTTTTTTCCCTATATTTTAGATAACAACAATTGTATATATATATGCACACAATTGTACATATATATATATATACATATAGGATATATATAGCATATATATAAGATATATATAGGATTCGTTGGCACGGGTAATGCAAGTAAAAGTAGACACAGACTTCTTTGGACTTGTTGAGTCTAACACATAACCGGTATCACGTCGGGCACTGTGTGGGACGCTTAGAAATTGTACACAATACCAAGATTATACAGCGTGACTACATAACACCTGGACGCGTACTCCCCTCATATAAATTACGACGAGTGTTGGCTACACATGTGTAGCATTAAAAAGTAAATAAATGTGATAGTCCATTATGTATGAAGCGACTATCGAACGTATATAGTGGTTATCTGCCGATAGAGCGGCACGTGCAACGATAATAATAGAACTGTCGGTGCATTCACATACGGGGGATACCTGTTGTGTAGTATGTTAAAGACACAAAGTTTCACGCTCAGACTCACTTCAATCATCAGCGGGATTAGACCTGATTAAATCGATAAATCCAATCGAGCCATGGCGTGGGAAATACACTTTCGCCTCTGAGTAGTATATTTGAACGATGTACCAATAGATTTCTGTAATCTTCAACGCCATATCCCATTATTTGATGATCGATAATTGGTCGATAGTTGCTATAACGAGCTATCGTAGCTCGCCTTGGTTTTGTGCTCGAGTTTCCTTTCTTTTTTGCAGTTCCAGACAAAGCGTATTATATTTTTAGTGTTCTCCCAGGTATCAATATCTTTTGTTTAATGAAATTAGGTCGGCGTAGCGTCTAAAGGAATATCAGATTTGATCGTTCTTAGAGTTAGCGTTTTGCACGTTACGTGGCGTTATTTTCTTAATTTACGAGAGATAAATCGGCTGTGTGACGTCATTTTCTGTTTGTATATCACGAATGTTTGTCAACTGGTTTTATGCCCAAGGTCTTTCATACGGTGATAATGAAATACCATTTTATTTACGTTCTAGTCTAAAAATTCACTATGTGTTCTCTGGCTTTAAGTGTGCTAGTTTAATTGCTTCAGAGATATATCAGGAACAATTGGCTTGATAAGCAAGGTAGCTATGTGACGTGTAAAGAGTACGGAATAGTTCAAAGACCAGTAAAGATTAACATTCCATTTAACCACATGCCGAAACAATTTTATCCTGAATTATCTTTATCTCTTGGCCACCAACATAATCATTTATATCGGTCAGGGAACGCTAGGTTTTCGATAACATAGCTTTTTTCGATTGTGTACCTCTTTATATCCGGATAGCCAGGTTGTTTGATATTATCGCTAAAATCCACGACTCTACCGTGCACGTATGTTGGATCAATGACAAGGATAGATGCGTTGCTAATCACGTGCCGTTGAAGCAGAATAATCAGAGGATGAATTAATGTTATGTATATTCTAATCGCTATACAGTCGTCGTAGAATATAAAAAATAATGATCTCTTCTCTATTTTCTTTTCGTTAAGAAACATTAACGCAACTTTTGCATCGCTCGATACGGAAACGCGCATATCCGTTATCATTTCCTACGTCATTGTGCATCATACATGGTATACTGTATCCTGACGCCTTTCGTGGCGAGAAAGACACATTGGAACATTGTGAATGGCGTATATAGAAACGCATCTGCTTCGTCCCATCGAAGTAGATGCCTTTTCAGCACGCGCTTTCTGTTTGTTTCGATTCGCAATAACGTTTATTTTATCGAAATGACATGAAAACGTTTGGCATATATCGAATATAAATAGCGTTCGGGCTATTTTCTCGGTGCACGGGGCAATGATTTGCACAAAAAGGTCATCACAAACGATGTAACGTGATTAAATACGTTAATAGTAAATTGTGGGAAATGATGTTGTTGGAAAAGGTCGATCTATTTTTGCGTCGTGTTAAATAGAAACGTGCGAGGTCATTCGCGTTTTCTCGTTCCCCCATAATCGCTGGCTTTCCGCACGATTTTCACTCTTAATACGATCATCGTTAATGTACCATTACAACGTTATGAATGACCAATTAACGTTACTATCGTTGTATGGTTGCACTTGTAAACTCAATTAGCAACGAAGGTGCATGACAATTGACAATTGATCTTGCCGCGACATTTGTTTTAAGAGACACGGGATGTTAGAGCGATTATAACGTGTGTTTGCAGAACGTGGAGATTTTATGAAGTCTTAGTCATTCGTTACGGAATGACTGATACACGCATATTTCCTGTTTCAGTTTCCATTTAACAGAATATTTGATTGCAATTTAGAATTAACAACGGAGAAATCTACTCTTATTATCGTCTCGTAATTCGGAAAATATACGAAAAATTTCAACCTTTTGACCGAATTGCATCACGTGTCCTAAATACCTGTGAACGATAATATGTACAGGATAGCAATCTCAATCTTTTTGGATAAAAACCACGAAGCATCGAAGAGATTTATTTCTAGGTCATATCGATGAATCTTTGAAAATTCCTATTTTCGACGCAAACATATTTGTCGTTGCTCGTAATCTTGACATTTTCTTCCCAAAAGTTGCACTTGGAGACTTTCTGCGGACTTTTATTTACTGTCGTTCACAATACACTTGGTACGGGTAATGTCCAACTAACTCGATCAATTTTCCCAACTACCATTTACGTTGTCGGCACGATTTTCAACGTGTGTACTTGTTGACAATCTGTACATGATTCGGCACGACTTCCTTCACTTTCTCAACTGGCTGTCTCGCCGCCTTCCTATCTCTCAGCCAGACGAGGTCGAGCCGGTGAACGATTCACCTTGCTCTTGAAAATATTACTCGCCGAAGTTATCGTCAACTTTGAAAAAGGGAATTCTATTTCTACGAATTCTTCTCGAAGGATACGTGCATATGTCTGTTATCGTACTTTTGGATCTCTTGCCTTCTATTTCCTCTTGTTCTTGTCAAGTTTAAAATCTAAACTGTGATTCGTGTTGGTGCTGCGTGCATTTTTATACAAAGTGTCTTAGCAATCAGCGAGGGATCGATCGTACGTGAAGGAACAAGCGGAAAATGTACGACGAACTATTTGGCGTGACGTTTCGTTTTCGAGAAAATCGAGTTTGAAAATTTGTCAACTATATCGGAGGAACTAGAGCAATTTCGAACTGAACAGAGGTGAGTAATCGGCAGGAAGTTATTCTACTGTGAAAACGAGTTGAAAATGTAGAATGAAATTTGTTCAGAGCGTGTCTTCTGAGAAAATGAAGCTTGAAAATTTCAAGTACACGTGTGCCAGAAAAATTCTTAATTAAAATGTATTTAAACTCTACTTTTTCTATTTTTAATCAAATTTTAAATAGGAAAATATTATCTCACATTTTTCTTTATTTTTACACGTAGAATAACCTTCTACTTGTTATCTGCTCGTAGATAGTCGGTAATTAGCTACATTCCCATATACTAAATTAAGTTTCCAAATTTAGCTTTATCTGAGAAACAGTGACGTATGAAAGAACGTCGTTCTATATATTCAATTTATTTTCTGTTCACGTAGAATCACCCGTTTGCTTATCGTATGACGATTATTGAGACGACGTACTGTATAGACGAGATCGAGTGATGCGCGAAAATTTACGACGAGAAAGTAGTTGTTTGGCAAATCAGCCTGTAATTACGGAGTAACACATTTAGGAAGTTGTAGCCTTTATCTGGTAATAGTAATAAATCTTTGGACTGAAAAGCGTCAGAGATGGTCGCGATGTTGTATGCATTTGTACAGGATATTAATGTTGGACAAACTGAAATGTGTGGCAGAGCATCATGGCAAACTTGAAGCAAACAAACTTGCACCGACTAAAATGCTTCGCTCTTTTGCATGAACTTTGTCTAGAGATGCTGCTTGTTTAGGAAAACACCGCAAAAACAGCGAGCGTTTTTGCACCACTAACGTTACCTTGCTTGCACGGAACTAATATACGTAAATTGCGTTGCCTTTAACGAGCTGAATCAACGTGTACCCAGAGCACTAATTTAACGATGCATATTTTTAATTGCGTTATGTAGAGAAAATTTCTGATTACCGTGGTAAAGAAAAACCGATTCGCTCGACGATCGTGTACAAAGGAAATTCCGAAGTTTTCGGTTTTTTTTTTTGAAATTTAAATTTAATTTATTTATAGCGATCGTTTCATTGATACAATTTTTGTAATCAGCCTGTAACTTTCTTATACTTTAGGTAGATTCGCAGAAAAATATACCATATATATTGAAGGCAACCGAGAATAGAATTCTTTGTAGAAACAGATGGGCCACAGAGTCCTTTTCCAAAATTCAGTTGCGTTCTGTAGGTTGTGTGTTCATGTGGATGGAGAACTAGGTCGGTTACTCTCGAAGGTGGTATAAATAAATAAAAGAAGGAATATAAAACCGAACGACGCATCCCGAAAGCAAAGAAACGCACTTTGTTGGTAATTTCGCGTACCGCCTGCAAGCTGATTGGTTTTCCACGTAGAAAAATAAGCGTCGCCGATTTCCACGTATGTACGTACGAGATTCCATGAAGCTCTAACTCGATCACGGCTTTTTATACTTTACGGTGCCACCTGTGTAACGGCGGTGCGCTCGTAACGCACTCGGCAATTTCACGAAAATTATCCTGTTCAGTTTGTTAGCCGTGCTCTCGATACACAAACTCGTCAGCTGTTATATTAACTGACACGCGACACGTGCAATTGATCGGCATTCCGCGCATACTACAAAAGTGTTTCAGGTGTTTGTAACGCCACATTTGCGTGCGAAAATATATCTTGTTTAGCTGGACTCGTAAATAGCGTTGCATAACCTGGCTAATTAAAGCTTTCCGATGACTGCCTCGAAACCATGTCCATTTAAGACACGTACGTCATAAGAAAAAAAAAAAAAAAAAGGATTCTCACACGAACATTGTTTCATCGATTCAAGGCCTCCGTCGGTTTTCGTACTGTATCGCGTCCAAGCTTTTAACTTGAAATCGAAGAGTCCTACCATCGTACAACGCAATGTGCAGAATTCTCAATTCGTTGTTGATCAGCTAGGAAACAGGTATCGTTGCCGATTTCATATGTTATTCAGAAGTTGTAGCGATATCCGGAGAAGTGCTCGTAAAACCGGTTACAAGGTATCGCAGCCGCCTTTTTTCAAAATTCATGCCTTGAATTTCTCGATTCATGGGGAGAAGGAAAGTGGGTCATTGCGTCTCAAAGGAAGGGTGGTTGGCTTCAAGGTGAATCGTAGAGTTAAAGCGAGTGAGTGAGGTATTAAGAGGGCAAAGAGGTTTAGAGGAGAAGGGCGTAACAGGCCGGAAGGGCGTGGAGAATGGTTGAACGATCGAGAAGCCATGACGAAATTCCATGTACATTGTATTCCTTTGTGAGCCACGTGCCTGTCGTAGAAGATTGGAACGTCTTTTGTTAGGGGATTATTGGCGCCTGATCAGCCATTAAATTGGCTAATTTGCGACCAAACAAACAGCAGGATAAGCGAGTTTGCGTCGTTACTCTGCTTTCCGTCATAACTTTCCATATTCACTGACAATTCCTTTCATCGTACAAGTTACGAGAGCGATATTTTACTAATATACATCGTGAATAGAAAATCTCGTGTCATCTAATCAAGGAGCAATAACTTGAACGTACGTTATACGTAGTAGTAACGTTCTCCCGTGATATCGTATTTTATGAGGGTTGAAATGCGTTGGAGAATTAGGTCTCTGCTCTCAAAGCGGAAGGCGAGAGGGTAACTGTCTTCAAGGTGAATCCCAAACTCTGAAGTGCAGTAAAGATAGAGAGTGAGCAAGCTTGGAGGGAGGATAAGAGGTCGGAAGGGCGTGGAGAATGATGAAATTCCGAGTAGACAAGTCTCTTCTCTCGAGTACTTAGTCGTTATGGACTTTCGAGTGAGAAGGGAAATTTCGCTGAGAGTACGATCGGATCTCGCATTGTTTCGTACATAGTTTAGCTCGCGAACCGATGATTACCGTCTATAGTTAATTCTCGTTCGATTCCACCTTAATTCCACGGATCTAAGTAACGTACAAAGTATCGTGGAATTGTAGAAGCGTTTAGCTACGATTCGAACGTGGAAATCGATTTTCGCGAATGTTACTGCAGGCCGGAAATTAAGTTTGTTTTCGTCAAAGGGAGAGTAACTGTCGTCGAGGCGAGTGGCAAAGTCAAAGTATACCAGGGGATGAGGACGAGCTGAAAGGGCGTGGAGGATGACGAAATTCCGAGTAGATGGGGCTCCTTTGTGAATTATCGTCTTTTTCCCTGGATTCTCGTTTAAGGGGACCGATGTTCCATCGACAGGAAGTGCACAGAGATTTCGAAACTTCTTATCGACTATCCCTCGACGAAACAATCGGAAGTATGTTCGAGCTAATCGCTGTTATTAGGGGATGTTCGGGTTAGAATACGAAACACACAAAGCTCACTATCGATCGGTGAATCTACAAATGTAGGACACTCGAACATGTTGTCACAGTCGTGCAATGCTAAACAGGCGAAGTCGCGTGCTTTTAATCGTAGGACATTAACATAGCTGTCATTTTTATTTACATGGTCGTATTTGCGATGTTAAAAAAATATACGATCATATAGGAAAATTTGTGGAAAATTTAAAGTTCGATGAGCTCGAGGGAAAACCTTTGGACGCTTGTATACTTGAAAAATTGGGAAAAATTGTCGCAAACTTGAAAATTCGCACGTGAATCGAATATATCAACCGAAAGGACTATTAAAAATTTAAATTTGAATTTGAAAGATTTGTTAAAAATTGGAACTCGATATTTAATTCTATTCAGAATACACGAATAGCTATGGAAGAAAGGCAATCAGTTGGAGGATGTTGTGTTTCGGATTTCATCAAAAAACTGGCAACGTTTCTACCCCTATTCAAATAATTTCAAGTCTCTCATCTCTATGATGGAATTCGTTTTTCGGAAGACTTTGACTCAATTTTACTGGCTAAATCTATGATAATGGCTGCCAAGAATCGTACGTACGATAATGGCTGCCAACTAGAATCAACTTTGCAAAGCCAGCTAGCTATGAAGTCGTAAAAAAATAGAATTGTCGGTACTTACACGGATCCGTATAGATCTATACCTGGTCGTATGATTATTCAAGAATGTAGAACGGAATAGCAGTAAATGAATCGGTCACGATCCGATAAACGAAAGAAATGAAATTCTTCGTATAAAGGAAGACGAATTTCGGAAGATACAGTTTCTCCAGACGTGATTTTGGATACACGCAACACCCTCGCGTGCTTCCGATCCAAGAACTTAATATCGCGATGTTATTTGGAACGGTTTCAAATCTTTGAGCTCGTGTATATTCATTTCTTATTTTTGCAAGCAATCTATCACGAGTCCACGAAATCCGCCGTGATAACTGGCCATTAATATATTTCCTACTCTCAGCATTTTTACTATTCTCCACCGTTGGTACATTTTGATCGATGAAATACAAAATAATCGTCGACGTAAGAGTTTTGACATTAGCATAATCTATTTCCAATACGTAGAAGCATTTTGAAATGTTCATCTGAAAAGATAGAGTAGATAGGGAAATCCATATGGAAATCTTGGAGTTTGTAACATCGTCTGTTTACAAGTCGTCGAAGGCAAGGGATTTAAAATCGAGCGTTGGTACTCGCGTTAAGCGTTACTACTCATACTTTAGTAAAACGGCGCGTGAAAAGCGATCGTCAAAGGTAGATAGAGGCGGCTAGCGAAATAATCTCATCGATTTGCCTTGCGAAAGAAGCCACGGTGATGCACGCTCGAATGACACGTTCATAAGGGAGTGAGAAGGCCGTGACATGGAATAGGATGGAAGGTAGGATCATCCTTTAAGACGACAGCTTTAATATCGAGTATCTTGGTGTACGTGTGTACAGGAGGAGCAGGTGGTAGCAATCGCGCTGGAGCTTTAAGAACCTAGGGGTGGAGGCTGGAGAACGCATTTCCCGTCGGATACTTGGATCAGCCGAAGAAGGAGGATCGCTTTCGAGGAAGCTTTCGTGCAACCTGTGCACGTTCTCCTTCTTCGTCAGTAACAGCAAGAAAGACTTAAAAGAGGACGGTGAGGATGAGGCAAGTAGTGGTATTGGAGCCGGCTGGCAGTGTTCTGGTGATCAGACAAACTTCCCTCGGTAGTAACGTTGCTACTAGTAACACCAATTCCAATGCTGGATCCAATAACGCTCACGAGACCCATGGGCTCGCCAATCACGCTGCTGTGTCCACGATTGCCTCCAATGATCACAATCAGAATCGTATCGTCGTCGTGCGCTCATCCTCCTCGACCTGCATGACCACCACGGTGAGTCGATTAATTCGTTTTATAGTTGGACCGAGTCAACTTGGATTTTCCTGTCGGGTAATGTTCCTCACCTAGGTATATAGGAACTTGTACCGGAAATCTCGAAGCAACTAAGCCGATTTCTTCTCACGTAGCTGTATTAGAATTAGCTGGATTTTGTTCCTCCTTTCTTTTTTTTTTTTATTGCATCGAGTATATGTTGGTTTGTAAATGTTTTATTGTGATGACTAGAAAAGTTCTTGCGATGTAACAACAAGCTTCCACAGAAGACATCGAACATTTTTCACCAGGCTGACAATCATTCATCCGCGAACGGTAACAACATCAACATTAACGGGAACCTGAATGGAAATTCCGGGGCAATCGGTAGCAAAGCATCGACAAAGGTCGTGGTTGGTAGCGGAGGTTCCAAAGCGAACGAGAGAAACGATCATCTTAGGAATGATCACAAGAGCCAAGAAGGGATCGGTACTGGTGAATCGAACTCTGGATGTCGTCCAAGGACGAGCAAGGAAGCCGCTCACGAGAACGTCTCCTTAGACAGGAAACTCGATGGCGCGGATCCCATCTCCGGTAAGTACTTCCGCCATTACTTCCTTTTACCTTTGACAGACCAGCCGATCCTCCCGTGAATTATTTATTCCCCTATCGGCCATACTTCTTAGAAGGTAATAATTTACTTTGCTGTTTATGCACTGAAAGAGGAAACGATTTCATCGCTACTATTCTATGCTGTTACGATCGTCAGTTTCCACTCGATGACAAACGTTTATGAAGTTATGGCTTTATGTTCCTGCTTGCGATTGGAACGGTGCTCGTGCCATCAATCGTTTTATTCGTCGATTGATGGAAAAGGCTACGAGGTAATCGCGATTTTGGTTATAGTCGATCGACGTGCAATAGTCGGGCGAAAGTGCGTTGATTCGAGAGAAAATAGAACGCACAGTGTTTCCATTCAACGAACCGTTTCTTTGTGCAAGGGAACAAGTTCGATAAATGGAGGCACGTATTCGCGAAACGATAATTTTTTGTTTTATTATCCTTTGAACGACTGTTCGCGACTCTTTTCCGCTCTCTTTGCCGATATTAGGAAATGCTATGGCCTAAAAGAATGTTACCAGCGTGGCACAGCTTTTCGCAACACGATAAAGCACTCTAATAAAAGTTTTCTAGCAAATTGGAGATCTCGTGACGATGTGCCTCGCTTTATGTATTGGTAGATTAATTAAAGAGATAAAACAAAGCGAAAGTTTGATGCATTTCAGAACACGAAGTACAATGTTAGATGTATTACGTTAACGTTATAAAATAGCATTGTGTACCAAGAATGCGTCGTTTGATGCGTGCGAGCCTCTATTTTTTCCACGAACCGCTTTATTATTTCAGCGTTCCTTTGGTTACTCGTCTCGTTTCAATAAACGAAGAGAACACGTTACGGTGAAAAATATTCTGCATTTTGTGCAGAACACCATCGAGCTTCATAGGACGAGCGGGCTCTTTAATTCTTCCCCTTTAAGACCCGCATTTAAATTTTAAACGAAGCTCATCGATCAAATTTCGCCGGGAATCAAAACTATTTAAGCCCGCATGAATTATACATAGTTTATATTAACTTCTACGACAGAGGAGAAACAATTACTCGAAGCTCGTCTTAATGAATTTTTAACATCACAATGGGGGGTGGAGCGTGTTAAGTGTTTGTATATCGTTCTCTAACGAATTGTATGCATATATTTAACTACTTGTCAGGTCTGAAAATATCTCGCGCGCTCGCCGAAATAAAACGATATTTAATTACATTGAAAGTTATGTTATTTTTTTTTTCATTTCGCGATTCGGTCGTATTTCAAGCGGAGTTTAGACCAAAGATCTTGCTGTTTTTATTACGCCAAGGTTGAGTTACTCGGAGCAGGAATCTGGTTAAACTTTTGAGAAAAAAAGATCCATTTCCGAGACCTCTTTGAAACTTTTTTTTTTTATCCGGCTTACGAGAGCCGCGCTATCACGGTCGTATAATTTTTCTTCTCTCTCCTTCTTCCTCTTCTCTTCTCTTCTCTTTTTTTCATCCTGAACTTCGACGTCACGTGTTCCATTCTTTCGTCGTCAAAAGCTGCCCCTTTTTATCGCTCCCTGAAGTGACTTGCTTGTTCCACGTTTCCAGAATTGAATATATGCACGCGGTATGCATATGCAGTCCCAGTTACACACAGTCGTTGAAATACAGTATGTACACGTAGCGTGACAGAAATATACGTACTCGTGTTCAATTCGTCTCGAAACATTTTCCATGATGCGTATTTGTGCATGAGTCAGCAGGCTGATTAGTAACAGACGATAACTATAAACAGGATATAAATTGTTGGAAAACGCGGGTAATATGCTACGAGCCTGTAAGGGGAAATAATTTAAATATTTCTGGTGCGAAAAATATGAGAGAGGTTT
This sequence comes from Bombus affinis, assembly GCF_024516045.1. Taxonomy (NCBI): domain Eukaryota; kingdom Metazoa; phylum Arthropoda; class Insecta; order Hymenoptera; family Apidae; genus Bombus; species Bombus affinis. The sequence continues at coordinate 7,379,375 of NC_066355.1, read as the reverse complement.
AGATGGCTCGATGAAATATACGAGGAGCTATTTTCATTTTCTAGTTACACGGTGCCGGCGTGGTGGATAGGGTGGTTGAAAAAATGTTTTGCTTCGAATCCACGCATGTATGTAGGTCTGTATAATGCTTTTACTGAAAGTAGGACGACCGTTTCGATCTTGAAACCACCCTCTTCTCGACTCGCTGGAATTTCACGATTCGATGCTTTTTTGAAACGTTTCAACGTCGCGCATATATACCGTTGTCGCGATCTTTTTTGTAAAATATCCAATATAAAACAAAGCGTTCTTTCGCCTTCGACGCGAGAAGAGAACCAGATAAATGAGAAATAAATAGAAACAGTTCCATGAAAGTCGATATCGACGCGAGTTTCCATGTAATCGCGGCTTCATTATAGTTTTAGACTCTGACATAAACTTTCTTCTAAGTGGCTTAGGCGTAAGTTTCCTTGAAATTTTTTATCGAGCGAAAGTGGCTATCGACGAGTTACGTCTGCAAAGTAGATTCAGACTTCCATACGTGTCCACTGTTTGCCTTACGCTAACTTATCGAACACATTCTGTTGTATAATAAGCGGTATATAAGCTTGAATTTTAAATAAGACCTTTAGGTGATCGCATTAAGTCCAATCAGCCAGCTCTATACCTATGATTTTAATCGTCTTCCCGAAGCAACAACTATATGCAATTTCTGTTAGGAGGAGGAATTCTATCTCCTTCCCGGAAACCATTGCTAAACAGGCTGTCTTCCTTATCGACTGGTGTCACAGTCCAGTGTGAACATTGTAGAACTTGAGTTTGCCACCCTCCATTGAAACAACCCCCCCGAAAGAACTGCACTCTCGCGGGTAAACTCCGCTGGGGATAATTCGTAGTTCCGGTAATATCCGCCAGAGCGGCGATTCTGTCACCTCTCCATACTTTTGCTTCATTTACGTAGGGGTAGGGCGACCTTACGATTTTTGTTCCCTCGAGCAAAAGGTCTTTCCACTATTTCTTCCCCCTTTATCGATTTTCCCCGGGATTTCGTTCCTGTGTTCGAAGGTCGAACTAGCCAAGCAATCGCGAGGATCTCGGATCGTAATTTCTCTGTTGGTAGACGACGTCTGATCGTCGAAATTTAGTGGTTCGTATCTAGAAATTACTATCCTCGTGCAAACGCCGGAATGCATCCCCCGAACAAGGCGTTGCTGGTTGGCTCTCCTGTACACATATATGCCTTATATCAACGTCTCTTCTAGCCTATCCTCGACTATCCTGACCTATCCGATTCCTGCTGACTGGAGTAGGTATCGACCCCTCGAGGTGTAGGTACCAATCCTTCTTTTCCATCTGTCTGTCTCTCGTCTATCTTTTCTATTCGTCTTTTCTTCCACGAAATCCCGCTGGTGACCTTTCCAATTCTCTATCCTCCCGGTACCTTTAGTCTTCCTACGTGTTTTCCTTTTTGCCTTGCTGTTTCTCATGCTGTCCGTCTTCGTTCCTTCCTCGTTCATTTTCTCGAGGGGATCCTAATTCGGGACGTTGCGTTTAACGACTATAGGCTACGACTTAGTTGTTAAACGCGAGTCTCGTGGTCCCTGGCAAGAAGTACCGAAGCAACTCGACGAATCCGAGCACGAGCTCCTTCGGACCCGGCGATCTTATTGATTGTCTTAGCTTTCCTGCCGTCACGCTCTCTCTCTCTCTCTCTCTCTCTCTTTTTCGCTCTCTCTTTCCCTCTTTTACTTCGCCTGGTCTGCACGGGAATACTTGCACACATAAAGAGACGTTCTCGTTCTATTCTCTGTCCATCTCTGTTTGGCCCGCACTGGAATAGGTACACAGGAATTTTCTTTTTCCCTCTCCTTTCTCCTCTGTCTTTTTCCCTCCCTCCCTTTCTCTCTTCTATCTCACTCCCCTCTCTCTCTCTCTCTCACTCATTCTCAAAGACTCTCATTCTCCCAACCTTTCTCTCGTTTCTCTTGTTTCCTTCTCTTGGTGGCTCGAAGAGCTATCGTCGTCGCCGACTAACGACCGGCGACTTACGTGTCCGGCTAACTTTGCCTCGTGTTCGACGAAACGGAGAGGCGATCTACGTGATAAAGGAACAAGAGGGATAAAGGCCACGAGGGACGAAGGGGAGCCTGTAAGGCGAAGTGAAAAAGAGAAAGCATGGAATTGAAGGATGACCGAGGGAGAGGAACACAGTCGGTGAAAGAGAGGGGAAAGGGAGAGATAGTTGGACAGGAGCCTCTGCCAACGTTCTATTTAAAGCCGTGGGGGTAGCAGCAGCTAGCTGACTGGTAATTTACGAGCTTATACCAAAAAGTTGGACACCTTGGGGATGGCTCCGCACTTTGACACGTGACCTACTTTTATCGGGTTACGTAATTGATCGTCTCGCGCCTGCCCCGTTTGCGCTTGTGAAATCTACGAGACCGAACCCCCTTTCTCTTTCTTTTCTACCCTCTTTTCTAATTTCTTCCGTTGCTATTTTTTTTTTATTTTCCCCCGACTCTGCTCTCTTTTTCCGCGATTGTTACCTTGATCTTTCAACTTATTCCTTCGTTTCCATTTGTATTCTTGGTTGCTTCCTTCCGGGAAATCCAAACTTTTCCTTTTCTGCGATCTTCTTATTTCGTCCTGTTCTTTGATTGTTTTCAGGAACGTTTTTGCCTTCGTGCAACTTGCATCGAGATTTTTGTGGCCGATCGGTTGTATCGATTATGGAATGAAACGTGCCCTCGGTTGTATATTTTCTGAAATTGTTTTAATCGAATTTTGGTAATTTAGCGTTGGCGAAAAAACTCATAATAGGGGTGCATTATGCTTTTTAATTCAAATTACTTTTTCATTCTTTAAGGTCGTTACACACAGCGACGGGGGGATGAGCGGGCGACAGCTCTATTTATATCGCATTTAACACACGAGGAGACCTTTGGGTTATTAGCCCTTTCAGCTTTGCGTGCTGACCTAAATGACGTGCAATTTAAAATTCGTGCGATATATTGATCCTCGCAATGTTACCTCCATGCCGTGGATTTCTAACAGATTTAATTATTTTTATTTATTTTACTGAAAGCTATTAGGAAACTCGATGATTTATAACTGTTGTCCGTGTGCTCCCTCTCCGTGAAGAGCACCTTCTCTATCGGAATGTGAATGCAATTCTCAAAGCGGCGGTTATTCCACGTTCTTCTATAGCCAAAACGATAAATCTGTCGTAAACGAATACAGTTATGTGTAACGTTCCATTTCGATGGCTAGTCAGAAATTATGGAGCATACGAGTAAACTCGGCGCGATACCAAAAATTAGTTGGCGGTCCAGCTGTAGGAGACAATAGCGATCATCCCTGGCCATACGTTGGTCGCAAGCTCGGCAATCATGCACCTTATGCGTTCCACTTTTGGCCTCGTGCTTCTCTAAAAATAAGCCACGGTTTCTATTTCCTTTGATCTCCTGCTTTCCCATTATTCCTCGCTACGTGATACAGACACGTAGACACATAGGTCGAAAGTTCGAGCACGTGTAGATCCACGCCGGATTGTTTCATCGCGTGACGAAACATTCGGTAGTAGGTGGAAAGAAAGAAGAATGTGACGAAAGGGAGAACATTTTCATCCCGTTAACAGAATGACATCGTTATCGAGGACGAAAAACGTAAGCCTGTGGATTTATCGTAAAATAATAAACACGTCTGTTTATAAGTCGACACCGCGAACAAAGGGGTTGGTCGAGGATGAAGCTGTCCACAGATATCGCAGAGTTATTTCATTTCGTTATGTCCCTCGTTACGAGATCCGCTCAATTACCAGTTTCTGGATAAATTACGAGCTTATGCGAGAAAATGTACGACTCCAGCGAGTTGCGAGTGCCAGCCGTCCGGTGCTCCACTGCACATGCTCCACACGTGTATCTGTGTAAACAGACCATACACGTTTCCAACAGCCTAATTCAGATCTAACGGGTTATAAACGTAAATTCACACGTACACAGTTTGGGGGCAGTTGTGTGCGTGAAAGTGCCGCTTAAATCCATATAAATTCGTGCCCATGAATCCATCCATTAATCAGATTCGCGATAGAGGGACTGGGGCCCGACGCCCGAGTGATTTCAAGCCTTCCCCGTCTGCTCTCTTCTGCTCTCTTTTCACCCCTTCTTTCATTTTTTTTGTCTTTTTTCTCGCCGATATCTATAGGAAGCCCACTTGCAGGGGTCACTAGGAGATGGCAGCACTTCCATTAAAATTCGACGCGAACTTTCTGCGAGAATCCGATGTATGCTGTGTCATGCCCTGCTTATAGCTCTATATAGCCTAGCTTGCAAGTCTCTGCAAAGGTACGGCTGTCATTGTACGTGTGGAAAATACGTGTGTAGGCGCGAAGGCAGTCGGCTATAACCTACGACGAGTCGTAGGTTGTGAGTGGAATATGGTTTAGGGGGTTGGTAAAGGGGGACGAGGAGAGATTAGGGAGCTGCGTCTGTATGTGCCCAAACGGGCAAATCTGCTCAACATTTTTCTCCTCCCTTCTTTTTTTCCCTCTCCCGGGGGTTCGTTCTTTTACATTTCTCTTTTTTCATTTTCAACTGTTCTCGATTTGTTAACTGGTAACACGTTCGATTGGGAACCGTACTTTTTTCTCTCTTTTTGCCTTCGCTTGGAAGTTCCTACGTCGAGCGCAAATATTGATGGCACCTCGAGGAAACTTCCCCATTGGCAGTGGGTAGAATGTCAGGTGTTCGATAAATGCTGAATCACTGCAATTTTGCATTTTTAAAGTCTTGCCCCTTCTGTCCTAGCCTATTTCTCGCAGACCACGCTGGAAACAGCGTGCACTATCCTTTTTTCTTTTTCTTTCTCTTTTTTTTATCCCTCCCTTTCCTTCTTTTCCCTCGCTTCTTGATTTCCACGGCGTAAAGCCGATTTATCGTCGAATTCGGGCGAAACGTTTCCTCGCTTGTCCCAGTTAAACTGGCTCGGCTAATTAAAAAGAAAAAAGGAAGGAAACGAGAGAAACAAAAAGACACGCAGGAAAATAGGAAAGTTGCTTCTCGCAGCCGCCAGTATTCGTCTATTCTTTTCTTTTTCACCCTATCCCGGGATAGCTTGCACCGCGAGCGGTTCTCGAGCGTTCCCGGGGCAAAAGCCAAAGCCGTGTAAATCCTACGAGGGAAAAAGCTTGCACGATCTGGAAAAGCACGAACGAAAAGGGAGTCTTTAAACGCTCATATAGGAATTATCCTGCATGGCGTTGTAAATGCCGCAGGAGGTTGGATAACAATCGATTATCATGGCTCGACACGGAGCAACACTCTGTGTTTCCAGCGTGCAGGATGATCCTGCGTCGAGAACAGTAGGAGTAGGTAGAGAAATGTACGCTTAGGCATTAATTTGCATTCTCGGTAATCCTTAATTTACAACTCCGCCGGAGTTTTCCAGAGGGTAGCATCGGCGAGTTCTCCGTGGAATTGGCTCGGTGTGCACCCACACCTTGCCGACCAGGAACACGTAGAAGAGGGCGGCTGTTCGGCGGTGGGGGTGACATAGTGGGGTGAAGTAAGTGGGGTAGTGGCAATGTGAGTAAAGTGGGGAGGTTGGATATTGAAGGTGCAGCTGAAGAGAGGTGGTTGAAGAGGGGTCGAGGTAGATAGAAGGAAAAGGGATTCGGTGAACAGGGGCTGTGGCTGGGGCTGGATAGTCGGACTGGTCTCGATGGTGGGGAATGAATGCTATGAAATGGCGGAATAGGAAAGGGGTAGGGGACAGTCGTGGAAGGACGAGAAGAGGGGCGATGGACGGAGGTCGAGAGTCGCGGGTTGGCTCACTCTGCGGCTCCCGCCGCTCGGGAGCAGACACGCGGGGCCAAAGACTAATTTGAACCTATTTTATTAACAAAACAAAAACATACATATTTGTAAATAACACTAAATAACACGAAATACACACGTCTCCTAAAAGTCTCTTTACCTACTCTAAAAAAGAAATTTCTTAGACCTCTGTAAAAACAAAAGAACAAACAAAGCGAACGCGGAACGCAAGCGACAAAGTAACTATTTCCAGCCCCTAAGCGAATCGTTACGAAGCCTATAACGCAAAAAAGAGAGAAAGGATAAAAGGAGAAGAAATAGGAGAGAGGACACGCGAGGATAAGCGAGGGAGTAAAGAAAGGGAGATAGAAGGAAGGCCTATTTTCTGAAGCTCTACCACTGGTGGTATCGGCAGGAGAAAGGCGCGCGTGCGAGAAAGATAGAAAGAGTGATAGAGAGGAAAGAAGGGCGGAAGGAAAGGAAGGAAGGAAGGAAGGAAGGAAGGAAGGACGAAAGGGAAGCAAGGAAGAGAAACGACGGAGGAAGCAAAGGATTGAACGCGGTAAAGGCGATCGTAAAACGCGTCAGCTGCGGGCGAATCTCTTTTTAAGTTCTCTCTGTACTGTGTGACCCTTACATTATTTTGTCCCTCCGATAGGGACAGGTTCAGTGTTGTAACTTAGGATATAAGAAGAATAAGAGCTCCTGGAACGCACAACAGAAAAAAGAAAGAGGAAGGAGAGTTGGAGAAAGAACGAGAACGAGACGAGTGTGTGTTTGATTTGAGAGGCGAGGACTCTAGCAGGAAGAAGGAAGCAAGGTCGAAGAGGTACAGAGAACTAACTAACTAGGAGATAGGGTGGACGAAAAAGGAGAGAAAGAAAAGAAGGTTTGTGAAAGAATTGTTCCGGGTTATTCGCGAGTATAGAATACAATGGGGCTCCAGGTTTTTATACTAGTACGAAGAAGTATTTAAAACAAACAGAGAAGGAGAGACAAAATTAAGAGTTATATTAGCAAGGAGAAGAAGGCGAAGATTCAAATCTTTATCGCGGTGTTATTTCCACGCGTTCGCCTCCACGTGTGTCGTCCATCAATCCGAGTACGTCGCGTCGAGTAAAGTCTGCGACGTTCGTTGTGAATAATATTGTCTCTCTGTGACTCTTGATTTCTTTTCGATCAGCGGGCTGAAATTAAATTGACTTTCGAACCGAGGATAGGGATTATTTGAAACGGACAACCTGGCTCGCGTACACGATTCTTTGGGGGATATGTCCTGCCGTTCTAAGGGGAATCACCACCCACGTGCACGAGCCTCACGTAGAGGACAACGTCAAGCGAGTCGTGTTTCCATCCTAGAACCCGGCAGCAAGCTCTCCTGACAAAAAGAGTGCCGCCGTAGCTTGTCACGATCTAGAATCGCGAACACCGACCATTGTCGAGTCGCCATATCAGCCGCACACTCGTCCAAATTCACGAGGAGCCTGGGGATGCCTGCGAGAGCACAAAAACGATCGCGCTACGCGTACGTTCAAGGACGATGACGATCGGCCACGATCGGTAAGATCCAAGAAGCGGTCGCTCTGACGAGCGCCACGGAAATGGCGGGCTACAATCATTCGAATCCACAGCGTGTCGTCTATCACGCGACCTACCCGACGCCTCTCGCACCAAGTGAGTCCTTACGTTTCTTTCGTACTACGAGGATTAGAAGGATATATTCCGATCGTCGCATATACACGTTACAACTCGACGACGAGGAGCTAAGAGCTTGATGCTGCGATTGCATTTTTATTTTAAATATTTCATTATCCTCGCGATACTTGAACGATGCAATCCTAGACACTTCCATGGTGATGATTTCATTTTTTTTTCTTCTTCTTCTTCTGGCTTCCGCACTCGCTTTGAAATATTGTTGCTTTTTTCAATTTCCATATCGTTATGCTGGATGTTAGAAAAATGCAAAATACGCAGAAGGTATCGGCAATAAATTACCAGACACCCGGGGAACTACAGCTGCACTGCCGGTGGTATCAATAACATCGTAGGCAAACCTGTGGCGGTAGACCGAAATATTTCATCCAACGAACAGCCGTTTCCTTAATGTCTTGAAACGTCAATACGCGTAATTTATTAGAACAACTCGTAACGTCAAGCAGTTTGCGTTTAGCGAGGATACACCGACTTCTCCGTGAGTTAGAAACTGTTTTATTCGTTTTCCAGGGACCGTGATGATATCGTTATATTTCACTTGTAATTTTTATCAACATAGTTCTAGATTGATAGCATCTAATGAAAACATACTGCGTTATTCAGAAAATTAGAAAAGGGGAAAACTCTCCTTGGCACACCGCATTTTGTTTTCTTTTAGAATAAATTATGCGTTTTAAATTCCCGGGGAGGTAATACTATGCACGTGAAAAGTGCATTACTTTTAAAATTATTGTTCTCTTGCTCTCACACACGGGTTAGCTTACGATCGATAACAGCTTCGATCCGTTGCATATGAACATGACTAATAATATGTTATGCAAACGTCTAAGCTTTCGTCGAAATAAATATGCGAGCACGAATTACGATAACTCGCGTGATACCGGGAATAATCAGATTAGTGAACACTCGAATGATAAAATTAATCGAAAACTTACGTACATTACCGAGACCATTAGATTATTGAATCTCTTTGAATTTTCACAACTATTTCACCCTCACCTAAAAATCTCGAATTATCGAGAACGCTTTTTCATCGTGTTCGTTGTCGTTCTGTTTAGATGGAGATCCGATAAAACTTCCGGAGAATTTGGAGACCTTGCCACGAGCTGAACATTTTCCAACTCAGAGGCACCGATGGAACACCAACGAGGTGAGTTGGTAAACGATTATTTTTAGCTTGAAATTCTATAAAACCACTCGATGCTTGAACTTTTTCGGGCGCCCATTAAGAACAAAGAAAAAGAAAAGACTAAACTATACGGCAAGCTATATACTAGCGGAGAAAATGCAACGAAGTACGCGAGCGAAAAAGAGGAGCGGGTTAAAAAAAAAGATAATGTCTCGGTCGAATTCTAACAAAAGAGCGTACAGTTTCCTAGCAGCGCCAACTGGATATACATTTACACGGCATTTCAGTAGGCACAACTGGAAAGTAAATAGCGACGTCGCAACGCCGTTGGTGGCTCGTACGTAGCGTCGGTGGTTAGAGAGGATAGATGCTGTCCGTCCGTGTGCAAGCTCACATCAGTGTGCAGGAGTGCACATACCAACACGTGGAGCACCGTGCACTCGTAGGTGTACCGATGTAGTCCACTGCTACTCTGACCCCGGTCGGCCTCCGATCAATAGCTGGAGCCAGCTAGAGAGCTCAGCCGAGCCGAGTTGAGTTTTCAGTTCCGTCGAGTCGAACCGAATTGCGAGCCCGTGTTTGCCCCATTGCTATCCTTCATCGACGATAACTCTCCTTTCATTCGTTCCTCTCTTCGTCTATTTTTCATCCGATCTTTCGTTCTCGGTGTTTCCCCTCTTACTCCTCTTTTCTTTCAAGAATCCCCCTCCGAATAGGCAATAACAAAAGCAAAGGTAGCGACCATTCGATAAACTAACGTCGAATCTTTCCATTATGTTTGCTTCTTGATATTGCGGCTGAGATTCATCTCGTGGCCTAGGATTATGGAAAGTAAAAGTATCGATCACAAAGTTTGATTTGTTCGTCGAGAGGAATTTCGGCTTGTTTTGAAACGATCGAGGGGTCTGGTCGTTGAAGCGTGCAAGTTGCCTCTTCTTTCGCTTATCTATTGCGGTGTAATATGCATCGCTAATGAGGTCAACTCGAGCGCTGCATCATCTTTTTATATTACCTATCGTTTGAATTTTCACGTTGACGTAACTTTGACGTGAAATTATTAGTATTATAAATATGAACGAGTCGTGACGTTATAGGGTCTCTTGGAAATTCGAAGCGGGAACAAAGTATCGCTATTAATATTACGTCAATTCATTTCCCTCTCGATCTTTTTTCCGTCTTTCTCTTTTCTTTTTTTCACTTATCTAGGGAGAACCGCGGAATGGATGAAAGCCAAGCACATTAGCGATTCATGCTCTCGAAACTATTCATAGGATGAAGTTCTTAGGAAGTTAACGTAGCAACTTTTTGTAACACGAGAAAGTTTATACCATCTTGCATGCAGTCGAAATCCCTTACCGGGCGACACCCGCCGTGATCTTGTTTTCTCGCCTTGCTTCCTCCTCATCCATTTACCCTGGTTCCCGTGTTGCTTTCGTCCCTACTTCAACGCCATTTCTCTCTACCGCTCTGACAGCATACGTGAGTACGTCAGAGTGTTCATCATCATCGGACTTTGCATCCTCTTTCATTTTTCATGGCTGAGCATTGAGAATTTCACGAATAATATATACTGGAACGAGATAAATGGAGCGCGGTAAACTTGCAGTCTACTTTTGATTGCACGGCAACTCCGAGCAAAGATTAACTAACCAACGGGTCAACTAGTTGGAAATGGAAATTCAGTTTATTCGATTGACGTAGCAAAGAGCCCATTGTTCAGACCGTTGCCGGGGTTGAATTTTTATTGACCCGTTGCCAAATTCTAAGTTGTTATTGGAGACAGGTCGCAATCAAGTCTAAATTTCAAACGAGCATAAAAGTCGAGCTCTACGTTTTGTTCTGTACCGAAGCGAATCAATTTCGTTCTCGCTGCTAGAATTCTTCCGGCGAAACTTTCCCTATTAACTTTTTTAATAGCCCCGATTATACAGGACTGGAATTTATTGCCCAGAAAATAGAGAGACGTATGTAGCCTCAGGTTGCTTCATCGATTTTTTCCCTCCCAACAACATCGCCAGGCTTTACGTATTCTCGTTTTCCCTTCGCATCCAAATCGATGTCTGATAACTTCCCAAGATTTCTGTCGTGCTCATTCCACTCTTCCTATCGTTGCCTGATGAAATCCCATTTGTAACGGAGCATAGAACGCGGTGAATATATTCCGGCAAGCAGAATTATAGTAATAATTTTTAACACATACCTATATAGCAGAGAAGTAACATCGTTTGTTTTGCACTTCTGCCATCGGTAATGAGATTTAATGACGTTGATTTATTAACTGGTAACCGACCACAAAGAGAAATAAGTATTTGAAATCTGGAACACGAAATAATACGTGGATCTCTTACGTTTATCCGTGAATTAGAACGTCACTGATTGTTCTACTTACGTGATTTATAATATCGTACGTGATATTACTGAGAGTATGATAAAAAATTGACTACTCTCTAGTTTATTCGAGATTCGCGTTATCCTATATCTAATGACTTGCAAAAGTATTTCAATACTTATGGAAATATCTTATGCGTTATACACTAACATTCTGAGATTTTATTACATTATTTAGATTAGATTACCGTGATGACACACTGTGATTGTCACGATTGAACTGCTGATATTCGTGCATTTATCAGAAGAATAAATAAGCAAAAATATATATACAAAATATCAGAAGTACATATTATTAAATTTAGGAAATAAAGCGTTTTCTCATTCAAGGCTTGTTTATCTGCCTTATCTGTATTTGCATAAACATCTGCAGTCCAATAACATAGCAAGTGTTATACTTTAGCAAAACTGTATATACGATAGAGCTGCGCCCAACTTTTTAACTGTGACTTTTTTCTTTTTCAATGAAATCCGTTTTTGTAACATTCCGGATTACAGTTGGATTTTTCAGTTTACGTTGGTGCCGGTGCCTTCGTTAGTTTTCTGCGATAACATTTCGTTTAATTGATGAGCATACGGAACCGCACGGACTATCTGTAAGCGGAAATCGATCCGAAAACAATGTTTCTGTTTGCTTATTGATTTCCGATTGCAGCAGAGTATAAATGCATTGAATAGCTACAGTTTACCTGGCTACACAATGACAGTCGGCGCAATTAAACGTTAGTTTGCACTGCCAGTAATGCAATTTCCGCTTCGACCGTTTTTCAGTAAATTGTATTTGGACGTAACACCGAAATTGATTTCGGCAAATACGACTATTATTATTGTGAAGTTAATATTTGCTTATTTCCGACTGCGTTCGTTTCAAACTTGCTGATTTTCAAGCTTTCGCCCGAAATCAAGAAAAATTAGTTACCAGCTTTTGATCATCGTTCGTCTGATTTCAAAAGAAAATACTCATTGCCTTTTATTTGGAGCGCTACAAAGTATCCAGGAAATTGACTAATTTTTCGAAGCAATCAGTGCGTGTTTGCCTCATCAGTTGTAATTTTTCAGATGTATATGGCGGACAGAACAAAGTTTTAAAATCGATACACTGTGAAGTTTTTTTTTTTAGTAACTATCGTATTAAACATTTTCTATGATACTGGTAATAGTCGTCCATTTTGTTATATATATTATATTTATTCATCGCACTTATCTGACATAAATCAATCCTTTTTTAAAATTCCAATATTTCTCTATCTTTATTTTATAAACTTCCTTCGGTGCGCCACTGTATTTCGATTTAGACCACCGTGGGAACCGAATTCCGAATCGAACGATTTCGCGGTTTCGAGAGAATGTAATTTCGGAGAATGCAGTATTTACGTTTATTGAAATTGTATGTCCGCTGTGAAGCTTCTAGATTTAGTAATAATAGCATTTTATCATCGTTTTCTCGCACATTTTGCAAAAATGTCACTTACATAATTTGTCAAAGAGGAGATCGAGCACTGAGAGACTCGAGTTGCATGGAAAATAAGCGAGCTTCATTGGGCCGACGTCACCAGTCATTAAAGCGTCTCCACCCTGTTAGGAAACTCTCAAGTATGTTTCGATATTGTTGACGAGAGTTTTCGGCTTGACGTTGACGTTCTTACGTCGCGTGCTCTTGTCGCTTCTTCCCGTCTACGTCTGAACAAATACCGACTTATACTACTGACAGAGACTTCGAACTTGCAAGCCATTCTCAAGTGACGTTTATTTTATCATAGACTGCCTCGTAAATACAAAGCTGTTCTGAAACATTTATATACTCGTGACAAAAATTGTTATCGACGAACAGCGTGAAACTACTGTCTGTCGATAACTGTCACAAACTACTCGTACGTCACTCGGTTTACGAAACACAAGCTTTTCGTTCATCTTCAGTTATTTTCTCTGTTTGTCTTTTCTCTATCTATTGATTATCAATTACCGCCGAAATGTCTCTGGCACGTATTTGTAAGTGGGAAGCATTGGAACGACGTAACACCTTTGTTTAGGGTGTCGGAAGGAGGGTCGATTTATCGGTCCTTTTGCATTCGTAAATCAAGGAGAATACATCCTTTCCGGTAACACGCGGGACAGAAGGTGTCTCGTTTACGTATCCGCTAAACCGAATACAGGAATCTATGGGCTCTTTTATCGTATCTTGAGAGATCTATACGGTCTTTGTTCAAAGAGTACGTATTTCGACCGACCTTCTTAGATTAATTTGTTACTTGGATTCGTTGCGACACAATGTTAGCACGTATGTGTATGTGACCTACCAGAAGTGTGTCCTTAAAAAATAAATTAAAAGAATTAAGAACGAAAGAAAAGCTTGATTTACACGAACTTGAATATTAACTACGCAATTAGATGTAGTATCACGGTAAAAATTTTGTGAGTCTGACTGGCGTTGCATGGAAGCCGACCTTGCACGCAACATAACGATATGCACTGTCAGACGCCGTCTTTCAAGTTAAACTATTCTCCACGTTGCCTGACCCATTTCACGTCTGGCACGTTGCAAAATATGGCAACGCATAGAAAATCAATTTACGTAGCTGCCTCGCGTGAAGAAGATTTCGTAGCTGATCCCCGACTGATAAAATAAGATATTAGGTAGGTTATTAATATGTAAGAGGAATGTAATAATTCCACTAGTTTCTTACGTAACCGTTATCGCAAAATAGAAAGCGATTTCGATTCTATTCGAATGAAAAACGAGCATCGATTATACGATTCATCCATCTTGAGTCCCTCTCTTGACCTTTTCTACCATTGATCAGTGGGCTCGTAATTATAGCTAAAGGGATTGGAGAACGTGTTGGCGAAATTCACGGCGAAAATCGCCTTTGGAAGTTCTAGTTTCTGTACGGGTGACCGCGCAATGTATCCCCGACAGAATGCAAATGATCAATTAACCAGTTGTAAATCAATGCAACATAGTGGGCAAGCTTTATCTAGCTTCGCTGTCGGCGCTTGGCTGGCCTAATGGTTGGCTGTCGGGTGTACGCCGGGCTCTTATTCCGTTTTCCCCTCTCCAGCCACTCCAGTTACCCGTTCCGCTCATTCTCATCCATCCCTCGTTAAGAATATTTATATCCAGGCCACGTTCGCTGGAGAACCTTTGGAAAGTCGAAGGCCCACCCATGGGAACGGTGCAAAGATATTAAGCACTCTGAACCATACTTTGCTCCTCTCTCTTTTTTTCCTCCTTCCTTTCTCTTCTTTTTATTCAGCAATTACCTTTTTCCCAGCGAGACGAATGTTCCTCGGTAATTATTACGTCTACCTTTTTTTTTTTTCGTATTATGCATTTTCAGGGCGACGGTTCCACGCTAATTTTATTACGTAACTGGACGCAACGTTAACGAGCGGCTCTGTCTCTACGCGTCCAATAGGATCGCGTCCTTCGGATGGAACCGCGCCACAACCGAGTGCAATCTTGACATACCTCATTTGAAATGTACGATTTGTGGTTTGAGCTTGCCAACCGAGCAACCCCAATCAGAAACCATCTATCGGTATAAAGTGTACGCGAAATTCCTCGATCATTGCGGTCGTGTAGCTTCAATTATCTCACGGTATCCGTGCTATTCCGAGCGCTACGTCGAAGACATTTGCAGAATCTCACGGAGAGATCCCTCAGCCGTTACGAATTATCACGTTGAATTGATCGCGGGCGAAACGCTTTTCGAACGATAATGACACGCGAAGCGCTGGCTGAACTTTATATCAACACCGTGAATTTTATTGCCAGCCACCTTTCTACGGTTTGAGCGAATCAGTTGCAGTTTGGCGTTCGATTTGCATTACGCCACGTGAGATCGCGTGCCGCACACTTTCTGCCCCCTGCTGCTTATTTCACCTACGAGTGTTCAATTTTTTACTCGAAGAGGCTGCCTTCCTCCCACTCTATCCTCAGCCAGTGGATATTTAAAAAAAATTTATAAGACCGAATTCTTTCTAATTTCTTACGTACCCCATTTTTTCTCCCTTGTACACGACTCGTAACGTTAGCCTTCTACCTTGCATTGCATGTCAACTTGAGGCCACGTACGGTGCGGAAAACGACGTGTCACGATTAAGCAGGCAAAATCTGTTCGCCGGTAATTAGATTTTTTCTCTATCGTGCAAGCACTCGAGTTCCTTTTCTCTATTATCATGCGTTCCGTTTCAAAAGTTGTACTAGTTGGTTCTTTGCGCGGAAAATCAATAAAGAACCGTATAATATCCGAGTTGCTATTATTAGTAGTAGATAAACATGAAGGAAATAAACACGCGCATTACTTTTCATATCTATGAATGTAACTAGGCTAGAAAACGCTCTGCACGGAACGTTGAAGAATTTTTTATATTGGCCAGGAAGAGAGATTTATGGGATAAAGAGTTATCTCTAGCTACGATTTCTTATAGTGACATTTGGTATTTAAAGCAGCACCTTGTATACCCTATATCATTCACACTCGATCTGTGTTATATGTAATTATTTTTATATTCAAAATGAATTTTATTCATCAAAGAAGGAACATTTGAGATCTTAACAGCTAAATTCTATCGTCAGAATTAACAAGAGTTGGGGGAATTAGCCGACGAACATATCTCTGGTATCTGAATTGATTTATTGCTCGACCTGTTCAGATTAACGAGGTCTTGTTATATTTTCTTGTATAATTTTCAAGATCTAGATTTCATTCGAAAGATTTCTACCACTAGTCGCGAAATATCCGTCTCGTTTTGCGACGTTCGTATCTTCACGAAGATGAGAATCGAAGGAAGATGGAAAGATGTATCAGCACGATTTGAAAAGTAAGCGAAAACCTTGGACGGAGCAGATGTCAGCGAAACTGACTGAGAAGTGTCTATGTGCTCTTTCGAATTCGCATATCCTACTTCAATCGAGATTGTCTTATCCTCGTCATCTGGAGGAGTTTGCAGTTGCATTGTCATAACGTGTCGTGCATACAGTACCAGTTTATGACACAAATAAAACGATGTACGAGGACTTGCATAGATTGAAATGCTTTGGTTTTGTTATCAGGAAATTGCTGCCATCTTGATCAGTTTCCAAAGACACGCGGAATGGCAAAGTCGGGAGGTAAAGGTACGACCTCGAAGTGGTTCGATGTTACTGTATTCGAGAAAGAAAGTCCGTTACCGACGGGACGGTTATTGCTGGAAGAAACGGAAAGATGGTAAAACTACACGAGAGGATCACATGAAACTGAAGGTAGTTTTTTCGTTTATGGATGAAAATCGACGTGCATCAGAATGGAGTTTGATAAAGTGAGATTTGCTTGTTGGATGAAATCTTAGGTACAAGGAGTCGAGTGCATCTATGGCTGTTATGTGCACTCGGCGATCCTCCCGACGTTTCATCGGCGATGTTATTGGCTACTACAGAATCCAGACGTCGTTCTCGTTCACTACTTAAACGTTCCTTACCCGGACGGTGATGCAAAGCTCGCGGCGCTGCCACCGTGTCTCGCACTGCCGCCAGACAAGAAGGAGTGGACGCGAGACGAGCTGGCTTCCCAGCTTCGACCCATGTTCCTCGGTGGAGATGACGATCCTAATAATCCCCATCTTACACAACACTCGAATCATCCCGTCGACATGATAGTTTCTCAATTATTGGACAGACAGAGAGCATCTTCCACTTCTTCTACCACTAGTACTCAGCTTGCACCTAGGAGACTAACACCGGACAATCAGGTACGTGTTCGGTGGATCTGAGTGCTGTGCTGAGATGAGATGACGATTTTTGAGAGCGACGATAGAAAAATTAGACTCTGGATATTTATGCAAATTCATACGTTATGTACGTCTTCGTACCTTTAAATGTCTCATAATGGCGTAAAAATCCACAGTCTAGCGATTACAATGATAGGTACACGTATATTGATCGACAATACCATATCTACAATTCAGGTTCTCATTTTCTACATTCTCGTCTTTGTACTGTTTTTGTTCGATACTTGTTCCTATTTAATATTCGTCTTAATAATCAGGTTTCTTCGACTACCGGAGGTCAGCAATCGTCAACAACAGCCTCACCGGCTCCTCGCGTATACTCAAGACATTCCCACACGGCTCAAAGCCAACAACCGGCTCCTCTAGTTTTAAGTTTGCAACAAATCCAAGGTGGTGGCGGTCTTCTAATTCTCAACAGCCAACCGTATCACCATCAACAACAACAACAACAACAGCAGCAACAACAACAGCAGCAGCAGCAGCAGCAACAACAACAGCAGCAGCAGCAACAACAGCAACAACAGCAAAGTCAACAAGTGGAGATGCAACAGGTTACGGAGCAACAAATTGTACAACAGACGAGCGTGGACAGAGAACAACAGACCCAACAGGAAATAGACGCCCAAGAAAGTATGGATCGTTCTGCGGTACAATCGTTGCCAATCGGTGGCACAGGTCCCGAGGTCACCGACTTCGCCGAGACCTTGGATCTCAGTCAAGAGGATATTCAGCGAACGTTGTCCGCCAACATGGTTCCACCGTCTCCGTCGCCTTCTCCGGCAGACAACAGCATGATCAATCCAATGGATTTCATCGATTCATCGGACGATGTTCTAGTTAATTTAGACGCGTTTGACGTATTCGGTGACCTACCCGAGCTTCACGATTTCGAAGCTGAACAGACTAAGGCTGAAGAAAGAGGCGGATCTGATAATGACGTGGGATGTCATCCTGGAACAACCGTCCATATTGCGGAGTATAGTCCGGAGTGGAGTTACACCGAGGGTGGTGTGAAGGTGAGTTTCATGTATTTGATATTAATTCAACCTTAGTCCGACGCATATTGGTTCTTTCTTCGAATGCAGTTGTGTATAATTTGATTGAAAGTCACGAAAGTCACTCGATTAGAATATATCTCTTTTCAGTTGAAAGGTAAAATTCCAATGTATGCTGGAAGAATTTTCGAAGGTTAATACAAATGGGAGATGATGCAACGTAGATGCATTTGCTGAAACTTAGAAGTTAATCAAGAAAAAGCAGCGAAAATTTACTTACTGTTTTAGGTATTGGTCGCTGGTCCGTGGACTGGTGGGAGTAATTCTCAATCTTATTCGGTGTTATTCGATGCGGAGCCGGTTGAAGCGTGTTTGGTACAACCAGGAGTGTTGCGGTGTCGTTGCCCAGCCCATGCTCCGGGAATAGCATCTCTTCAAGTGGCGTGTGACGGCTTCGTTGTTTCCGATAGCGTTGCTTTCGAGTATCGTCGGGCACCGACATCCGAGCCTAGTCCGGAACGAGCTCTTCTGGATCGTTTGGCGGATGTGGAGTCCCGTTTGCAAGGACCTGGTCCTCCATCTCCCGCAGCTCATCTAGAAGAGCGGCTAGTGGCATATTGTCAAGTCAGTACTTTGTTTAGCTAGCACCTCCAACATCCTTGACCCTTTAAATGGAGATCATCTATGTCTCAGGATGCTGTTGTCCGTCCGTGGCGAGCCGGAGCGGAACCATTACAATCCGGCGGCCCTACTCTCCTACATTTGGCCGCTGGGTTGGGCTACTCCAGGTTAGCCTGCGCTCTCCTTCACTGGAGAGCGGAAAATCCTAGTAGCGTATTAGATGCCGAAGTTGATGCCCTGAGGCAGGATAGCGCCGGTCTCACACCACTTGCTTGGGCTTGTGCAGCGGGGCACGCGGATACAGCCCGAATCCTCTATAGGTACATATACTTTTTTCTTGAAATCGGCATTAATATCGAGTGTCACGAAATATTTCATTTCGTTTGAGTTCGTGTTGCGAATATCTGTCTATTTACACAGATGGAACGCAATGGCACTTCGCGTGAGGGATTGTCAGAACAGAACCGCGACCGAGTTAGCGGCGGAGAACGGTCACACGGCGATTGCAGAAGAATTGAATCGACTCGAAGCGAGAAGACAAGACGAGAGGCTTTTCTTGCGACCCGCCAGCCCTAGTCCTAGGAGGCCATCTCAAGACAGCGGTCTCGATCTTGCGTTGTGTTAGTCTCGTTTGCTATTATACTGCCCTCTTCCGTATATACACGCACATACATTCACGTCCAACACGTAAATCACAGTTCCTTTTCCTATAAAGACCCGCGCCATATAAAATATCTCTGCCCCGTAAGATTTAGAGTACAAGGTCGTAATTCATGCGAGCGTAAAATTAATCAGGAAACGTAGCATTAAGGGGTTTATCGAAAAACACAGGTGGCTCGCCGCTGCTGGACAACATGGAATTGTTGCAAGAGGATGACTCGTCATTAGCCCTCAGCGAGCAGGGAATGGAAAGCGCTCCGACCCCTCAGGAGACTGTAGGTCCGTACCTTCCTCGTTTCCCCTTCTATTTGTCTGTCTGTCTGCCTGTCTATCTGTAACTATATATCATACATATATATACATATATATTTGTAACTCTGTCTGTTTCTAATACTACACTTATAGATTCATCGGCCTAGATAAACAAGTACTGCGCGGGCTGTGATCCGTAGTATTCCTAGCTAAAACTGCGTTCCCTTACTCTCTTTCTCTCTCTATCTCTATTTCTCACACATTACATTACACACACGTACACACACAGTGTTCTGTTTTTTTTTCTGTCTCTCTGTCTATGCGTACGAGACGACCGGATAATGGTCCAGGCTCGCTGTCCTCTAACTCCTCTGAACTCTTGCAGCTTAAAGCAGTATTGGTGTTGCTTGGCCTTCGTAACTGCTGGTGTTGGATGATTGCTGTGTAACGTCTAAAACTTTCTTAGCCGTCTATTATCGGCTGCCGACCAATTCTCCGAGAGATAGACAGTCCTCGTCTCTGGGCTATGTCGACAAGTTTTAAAACGGATATCCGTGACAAAAATACTAATAATAAAAATAATAATAATCAATCAATAAAACATTGGAACCTACGAGACAATTTACACGAGAACACGTGATTTGCACAGCTGAGCTAAATCCGGAAAACACACATTGTCAAAATACCACGGGTTACGTCAGATCACCCGTAGAACGGAACATTCAACAAGCTGAGAAAAACGTCTACGCTCGCCATCTGATTTGCCTGTTTGAAGACGTTCGATTCGTGTCATGTAGAGATCTCCACTGCATATATATATATATAAAAACGAAATAATCCGCAATATTTGGTGTTACACGTTTTATTAACGTCCGATTTGGTTCATCGTAAAAATACGTTCACGGCTTTAAAATAAAAAAACGAACAGATAAAAAAAAGCGAACAAAAAATCCTCGATGTTGTGATCAATGTGATTTCGGCGGTCCTGTAATACGTTTTTCGAGTTTGGCTAGGGTGGTGATTCCTTTTTATAGGGGAAGAAGACGCGAGGGTGCTGACATTGGCTGAG
This sequence comes from Bombus affinis, assembly GCF_024516045.1. NCBI lineage: Eukaryota > Metazoa > Arthropoda > Insecta > Hymenoptera > Apidae > Bombus > Bombus affinis. Next base: position 7,358,987 of record NC_066355.1, on the reverse strand, counting down.
CAAATTATAGCTGCGCTACCGGAAAGGATCAAGAGAGCGGAAGGTGATTCTCCGTCTTCTTCCTCACCACCTCCCCCGGCACCGCCCTTGTCATCTCTAGAAGATGCTCTGATGGAGCAAATGGTAAGCATTCAGTATATCTTAGTCCTATACCTATGCAATATTCTTCTCTTTGAAATTATATCAGAAATCCTTTAAGCAACACGTTTCCTACCGTACTCTTAAAATAAAATTCTTCGTAGAATGAGATTCATATCGCATGGTGGTGGTAATTCTTATAGCCGCTCGATTCTGGAGAATTGTTCGACTCGTATCGTGAGTGCAGTGGAGGAGCGGCATCAGTTTCGGATGCTGACGCAGATGCTAGTCCCTCGAGTCCATCAAGCAGCTGTCTCACACCGGACTCGCCATCTCCACCACCTACGACGGCCGACTTCTGCGAATTCTTACAGCTGCAGTTGCAGCTTGACGGAAATAACGGTCATAACGGCCAGTATTATTCGACCGGTGGAGATCGGAAGTTCGGTAGCGTGATGGGCTCTGGAATTTGCGGAACAGTGACAGGTGGAAATAACGGAAACGGTGACGGGAACGAAGCGGATCTGAGCAGACTTACTCTGTCCGATCGAGAACAAAGAGAGCTTTATCACGCCGCTAGAATGATCCAGAAAGCCTACAGAAATTACAAGGGACGTCAAAGGCAGGAAGAAGCGGAGAGGCACGCTGCAGTACTCATCCAACAATATTATCGTCGACATAAACAGTACGCTTATTTTAGGTAATCTGTTTTTAGCTTAACACGTCGCGGCCGTATTATTTACTCTTCGTTTTATCCTCCCGATTTACCCGGACGAAAGGGTTTAACTTCCATCGTTATATAATACGGACACGAAGTTGAAAATAATAACAACGATTAAATGTACGAAATCTTGTCGCCACGAAACTTTTCACCGGCTCGTTCGAATAGTTAAATTCTCGTTGGTATTTCGCTGAGTTGAACGTTAGTTTTAATAAGCTGCAATTAATAAAATGGGAGGACAAGGCGTACCACCGCGGGGCCAATTTAACGATCCAGTTGAATCGGACGGATTTCACCAAAGTTCATTCCATCTACCTCTAAGGGGTGATACGGAGAGGGAGGTGAACTTTTAATTGGCATCGTAAATAATCCGAAAACTTTAGGAAGTTCCTTACCTCCGCTGCGGCGTCCTGAATACAAAATTAACCTGGCATTAAATTAATACGACTTTTGTTTGAGATGAAAGCTTACCCTCCTTGCGCTTCTTTCGCTCTTGTCCATTATGTATATACATACACGACGCATTCTCGAAGCGTGTCACTGCAAGTTCTTATTTCATGGGCGTCTACTTTTCTTCCTATTCGCAGACAAGCTACGAAGGCTGCTCTGGTGATACAAAGCAACTACAGGAATTATCGCTCACGTCCAGGCTCGGCTAGCTCCAGACAGCAAGCGGTTCATCAGCAGGCCGCTCATCAGGCTGCGAGGAAGATCCAGCAGTTCATGCGGCAGTCGAAGATCAAGTTAGTATTCGTCCGGTGCACATAATTGCATTTCCTGTTGCAACGATGTGCACGCATTATTAGTTATGTAGACTTCTTGTTAGCACACGAAAGGCTTATCGTACGAAAGACATCTAAAGTTCTAAAGTCTCCCTCTTCTGTGTGTACTAATGCAGCTTGTCGTGGGACGATTCACGACCGGTAAGTAACGAAAACAAGTAGGGCGATTGTCGCGCGGCAAACACTGCTCGTTTATCGCTCCTGTATCTCTTTAAAGGATACTCGCTCTTTCGCTTTCACCAGGACGATCAGTGCACCCTGTTTCACGACCCTCGAATAACGAACTATTGTTTCCGATACGAATTATCTTGGTTAGCTTCTGTGTTATTATACGGAATGTGACCGGTGCTTTGTGTTTTCTGTTTTATATGTCTTAATCGTGTTCTTAACGAAAGTAACCAGAGTCCATGCAACGGTCATCATAAACGGAGCTTCTCATAGAGACGAGAAGATATTCTCTTCAATTATCACTTTGCTCTCCTGTAGACTAGTTTATACAAAAAAAAAAGAACAAAAGAAGATAGAGAAAGAAAAGGAAAAGAGAGGGAATTGGAGTACTTTATTTAGGAAACTGTAATTATATCCTTCATGTCTGAGAAGAATGTTCCTTGAATCGTGATACAAAGTACTTCAATCGTTGCCAGCAAAGTGTTAATTGCGGTTCTACCGAGTTAGATGCGCTCGTTTGTTTCGTAGTTCACGTGTTCCTCAGAGTGCTTGATCATTCAGTGTCATGTATGCACATTCGCAGTAGGTTAGCTCGGTAAATTTGATCTACATGAACGAATGCATTTCTGGAATTAGGCTGCAGAACGCCAGGGCCGCCGCAAACGGGAACGGGAGGCCGCCAGCGGGCATTTTACGGGCGGTTGCTGTCCCCCAAAGCTCGCCCTCATCTAGCCCAGGGGCCAGCCTAGTAGCCGCCAACCAAGAGGTCACTTAATCGACTGTCGATCGAACAGCACACAGAACGGTGATGATACATCGGAAGCAAAGTAATAGAGCCTAGCCACTCGATAATGGTCGTCATGGGGTACGCTACGACGGAATAATCGTCGAGGTTCGCCAAGGTTCCAGGAATATAGTCCAAGAAGCCTTTGACGACCGATCACGACACGGACACGCTTTGCTCTCTACATCCTTGATTAATAACGTACCTGCCTTTTTGATCTAAACATCAATTTCCACCTTTCGCATCTTTGACCCACAGTTCAGCCGAAGGATCGTGACATCATCACCTGAATCCACTTTATTCATTTCTCGCTTCAGTTTATTCGACGCTGCCGTTTATGCCTATTTCCTGCATTTGTTTCTTCGGTCGACGTTGACGATAAGTGGTATCAGAGGTAGGTGGTCTATCATGGTCTCTCTAGCACGCGTACACGAGACGTCGTACACGTGCAAGGCGATTCAAGCATAATAGATAATGCATTAATTTATTTAAGATCGTATTAAGAATCGCATCGGTCGAAGCATGTTCGTAGAATTGCAATGTTGTCCTCCGCTTGAGGCATCGATTGTATCAAATACCTTTTACGACTGAGAATACGAAAGAGGCTATGTTTTTTGCTGAAACCTTTTTAAGAACAACTATACTTTGCATTGATTTTTGGCACACTGTATAGATAGTTTTCTTCATACCTTTTTTGTTATCCTTGCAAGTCTATGGCACCGTACATTGAACGAGCCGTTCTAGAGGTTCATTATTTTCGCGTTGCGTGTCCGTCGAAGTGTTTCACGCGACAATAGTGTAATAGCTTATATACGTTGTTGTTCGTTTCCTTTTTCTTTTCTTCTTTTTTTTACTTACGTAAATGGTACAAGACTCGATATAGACAACGACGAGCAGAGAACAGTATTGATAAGAGACTCGTGGACACGTCGTTGAAGAAGAACTTTCATTTCTCCCTTCATTTCTTTCTTTTTGTACGATTTACATATTTGTGAAGTTTAATTTATGTTTTTACGTATTAATCTCAGAGTGAGAAAGCATATATGTATTAAGTATTTTACGCAGCGCGTTATTTTCAAGCACCAAAGTACGAATGACGTTCGATTTGCTTGTTCTTTTTTCTTCAATATTTAAGTATTTATCGTCGAAAAGAAGGATGAAAAAGGCGATCGAGATCCGACGCGCAGGTTTTTTATCCGTTGCTGTCGTACATCGAACGCTATTTTTTTATTTGTTCCTCGCTGTAACGCAGCTTTACGCGAAATCGAATTTTTTGAATCAAAGTGACTCGAATCTCGCGACGTTTTTTCATATTTCCTTTTTCTTTTCTACCTTTTTTTTTTTTTTAAATACGATCGAGCATGATGCGAATGTTTCATTGCCGTAATGACACGGTGCAATATCTGTTGTACGTGAACGTTCAGGAGATATTGGTACTGCATAATATTTGAATTTGGTGGCAGCGATGATCTCTTCCTTGCACGATACAATTTTTTTTTGTCGCTTTTAAACAAGAAAGGCAATACAATTCAGGTCGATGAACAAGAAGCATCTTATTTTCGGAGAAATCTGGTATATCTGAGACCTAGGAAGAGAGAGAAAGAGAGCATGGACGAGTGAGCGTGTGAACAAAAAAGGCTGCTAGAGAAAATTAAAGATAAGAGAACTAGAGAGAAAGAGAGAGCGAGAGAGAGAGAGAGAGAGAGAGAGAGAGAAAGAGAAAGAGAGAGAGAGTTTAAAGAAACAAGTAAAAAGTAAAAGTAACAAAAAAGAAAAAACATAAAAAAATCAAGAGCCCTTTCTCTATTTAAACGGAGGGGCACTTCATCCACGGGCTGTGCTTAAAGTCACAGTATAATCAACTTTGTAGAATTATATTAGGGTAAGATAGTCGATTACATTGTTACAAAACTACCTACCGTTTCTCTCTCCAGTAGGGGATTTTTTTAAAGGTTCTTTAGATAAAGAAAGAATAAAAATTAAAAAATAGAGGTAAATTAAGGCGTAGCGAGGCGGAATATATGCGCACGGGGGCACAGCCGTGGTACCCGCGTTCAAATTGATTTAAGAAGACAAAAATCTATTGTGATAAATTAATGGTGATCCAAGAAAGTATTTCCGCAGAAAATACTAAAGAAAAAAAAGTTACGCAAAAAATCGAACGTCTCAACGTCCATTGGGGACGCGAGTCGCCGAGACGCAAAAAAAAAAAAAAAATGATAGACAGACAGACAGACAAATCCAGTATGGTGGGTCGAGATTACGCCGTCAGATTTGTCGGGAGAATCTGTTGATAGATGGACCGATTGATCCTCGTCTTCGATTTATAAGAATAAAGAAAAAAAAAGTAAAGAAATCCTGTGTTGATCCTCCGGTGTTTAAGACAAGCTATGAGGTTTTTGTAGCGAGGTAAAATAATTGTGCGGAGCGCGAATGGAAAAGAGAGAAGAAAAATGAATTATGATAAACTGTACACACGAGTCAATTCCAACGAGCATTTTCATGCCATTAAGCTTAAAGAATTATTAGTTGATAATGAAAACAAAAAAGAAAAAAAAATAATGATGAGAGGGAAGGATGCGAATGGAAGAAGAGAAAGAAAGAGAATAACAAATTCTTACACTCTTTTAATCATTGTTAATTAATTAATTAATTAATTAATCACGATCCTATCGATACTTAAAATGAGACGAGTAAAATAATAATTATTATTATATACACAAAACTATTATTATATTCATATTTTTGCTTATTACATATTTAAGAAACTATTAAACGAGGGCTAGCGAGTATGTAGTACATTACAAGACAAACAAAAAAAAAAAAGTCGATTAAAATGAAAAAAACGGGGGAGCGTGGCCGATGGCGAAAGAAAAGGAAATCTCACCTTAGGAATATTTTTAGTCTGTCGGGCTTGTACAACTTCGTGCGTGGCAATCAACTTTCGAATTTTACCATAAAAATTTCTGACTTTTTGAGAAAGCGAAAATAAGTAAAAAGAAAAAAAAGAAAGGAGAGGAATTAGAGCTCCGTGCACACACGCCGAAATAAACGGATTTTTTTCGAGAGTTTCCGAGACGGTGGCCCGATCTTCAAATACGGCGGTTACGTCGCTTTTCCGACATTCGAGAACGAACGAACAAAAAGGAAAAAAAGACACAAAAAAAGATAAAAAGAAATAAAAAAGTATAAAATATTTGCACACAGTATTTTTCAGTCGCGATTAAGAAAAGTTCCCAGATGGAAAAGCCGGCGCCGCGGACGAAATATTTCAGAGTTCCCCATTATTACTCTAGAATCGCGTTAAATTACCACGTACACCAAGATTATATCGAGGTATGGAGAACAGCGGGATTAAAAAGAAAAAAATGAGAAAATGCTAAAAAATAATATTAATTAAAAGACATCGCTAGGGTAGGCGCTTCGAGGATACATAAACTTTAAAAGTCACTTAATTAAAAAATTATTCTCAAAATATAAAAGTTTAATAAGTAAACAAATTTTTAAATCTACGTAAGAAAGCCAAGAGTCAAAGACGACTAGATGATAGGAGCCGCATGGCCTAACTGCTGCCACTTTAATTAATTATATAAATAATTAATTATAACTTTATTACTACTTAATTAAACTCGATACAGATGAGAAAATATGTCATGCCACTTTTCAAACTAAACTTTCTAGATGCAGAGACGAATCAGTAGGTATAGAGGAACTATTAAAACAAAAAAAAAAACCTTCTCCTTTGATTGGGAATGATTGATTCGCGCTATAGATTCGAATATTTCCAATTGTCCAGTCTCCAGAAAATCGCACGAGATATATACGCGTGTAAGATGCCTCGTTATAAACCAGCACGACCGAGAATCATCTATCAATTGGCGTTTTCAAATTACACAGGCACGTGATTATCCTCGAAGAGATAAAAAATTCATTTTCTTCACGAGTAAACAAGTTCTATCGGCGACACGCAACATTCTGAATCTATCAGGAAACAAAGGAATATACACGTTACGAGTAACATCACGAAGAAAAGATATTGTACAAAAAAAGTTTTGCGGAAAGATGTATGTCCACGCGTTTTTACGAGATGCGACACCTTCGATCTTGACGTCATGTTGGTGTATCACGGGTCATCCTGTAGGACGTTTGTATCACGATGTCGAAAAGGTCGAAACGATCGGATATCGGTGCCTAGCTCATGTTCTACTCACTGTTCCTTGATTAAGACGGTCACTTTGTACCTGCTTGCTGCCTGCCTGGCCCGTGCGTTACATAAACATATTTCTAGTCTTATCGAGGTATCAACCCTCTGTATTTTACTCGATAATAACGTCCAAGCATGTCGCGTACTTTCGTTGTGATAATCCGGCGGCGTGGCGTTGTTTCGACGCTCCGCGCCGTCTATGCGGTTTTTCTATACGGATATCGAGGAAGCGTAACGCCGATTAATTAATTTGTTAAATCCCATTCGATTTCGCGAAGAGCGACTATCCCGGAAGGTTGATGGTTTCGACAGCTGTTTCGACATCTACATCCAGCCGATGTTTACTCACGTTCGAAAATTCACGAAAGCTGATTTTCTTGGATACTTATCATTTGCCGTGGAACGATGGCAGTAAAGGTTTCTTGAACGAATATCGATCGTCGACACACGTGGTCAAACACGGTTTCAAGGGGATCTGTCTGATCGCGTGAATTTTGGAACGATGGCTGCAATAATTTAAACAAGTTCGTGCTACTTTTAGTGGAAACGAATAATGGTAAAGGCTCCATCTCTTGTAATATTTTTATTATCGCAAACGTAATATTACATTATTAAATTATATTAAATAAAGGATTACGCCACTGTTTATTATTTATTGACTAACGTTCAACTAATATTGTAAATAATAACGAAAATATTTTATCTATATTTCCGATCCGGGGGTGTTGGGCGGGGCAGCGTATTCCCTCTTGTCCGCCCTTATGGCGATCCTATGATCGCCGTTCGCCCGCCCCCTATTGTTACACCATTTCATCATTGCATTTAATAAATTATATATTTATTGACTCACTTACCTTTTGACTTACCCCCGCTTATTTGTCTATTCTAGCTCTAGGCACTCGTCCAAGACACAAGCTACCGAATCCTCTTAATTTCCACGGTTGACTTTTTAAGGTCGAGATTGTCAATGGATCGACAGAAGGTGAGACTGGTGACTTCTTTCTTTTGCATTTCTTTTTTTTTGACATTTTTTAAATGGAAGTTTTTCAGCGGACAGAATAAAACAAGACACGTCCTTTTTTCTCGTTTCTCTTTTATTACTTCCGCAACAATTTATTTGAAGCATACAAACGGTACAAACTGTATTGTTGTCACTTTGAGTATAAATTAAATTAAGTTACGCGGTTATGATGTGCGTACGAGGAAGATGGTAGAATGAGAGAAAGGGGGTAAGACGAGAGAGAAGAACAGACAAAATGATATTTTTTTTTCTCCTTTTCTTGTTTCATTCTTCAAGCTAAACTCCGTAAATTGGCCGACGTCCAAGAGTTTCATTTCGGTTCCATCGTCGATTCGTCTCGGCCACAGACGTATTCGCGTCGAAGCTATACATTGAAATGGAATACGAAATTTCCAACCCAATCGTTTCAATATATTATCTCTCGAAAGAAAGATCGAAGCTTCCATGGTCTCCGTGTCAAAGGGCTTCCCCGTAAGATGATTAGCTCAGCACAACACAGCTACATGTTAATTTCTAACGCAAGCAAGCAGTTAACGCGACGTCTCATTCATTCATCGTCGAAGCGCGCTTTTCGTTCTTTCCACGCGATATTCGTCGACCTTTGGAAACCCTTCTGATCAAAAGTATGGTCCACAGTGTTGCTCGTCCTAATTATACGACCAAAAATCCAAAGTACCATGAAAAATACCGTTTAGAATACCGAATTTGTTTTCTTAAAACAGCCCTCCTTTGCGATCGTTCGACGTCCTTGGTCGACGAATCACAGAAGAAATAAGAGAGAACACAACGAAACGAAACGAAATCAGAACACTTGAACGCGGTGATTCTCGCGATCGCATACGACGATGTTACCGGTCGATGTGACAGCAACACCCTCTAGACCCTTGAATTCACCGTCACCGCTGCCCCATCCGCCGAAAGACTTGAGGAACGCCCCCTCTGGGCTGAATATTTGTATCCGGTTGTTACCGGAGTCGGCGACGACGATGTAGCCCTGATCGTCAACAGCGACACCCCTTGGGAACTTGAACTGACCTTCGTCGGAACCTTCGGATCCGAAGGAGGTCAGCACGTGGCCGTTCACGTCGAATATCTGGATACGATGATTGTTGCCGTCGCTGACGATCACGCGGTTCGTGTTGCTCACCGCGATATAGTGAGGATGTTCCAATTGGCCACGTCCGCTTCCGCACGAACCGAATTTGCCCACGAACGTACCGTCTGACTGAAATACCTGCGAAAACATATACTGTTACAGCGATTGTACGAATGATACAATTCAACATACAGACGCTTTCGTTACACAGAGATTATTTGCTTTATATTAGAAATTTGATTACAGTTTCTGGATTATTTTTTCCTACACGACACGCTACCACAAGATATCTTGCACACACCAATTAGCGGATAATCGACCTTTGTAAACAAACCTAAGAGGTTGGAGATCGCAAAGGGTATCAGTCGAGGGATTACGTGTTTAGTATTCTCGCTGTAAAATAACTCACGTTTCGTCCATTGTCGAACGCCGTGTGTCTCAAGTAAGCATCATTTTCCCTTCGTACTAATGCTTTTTTTAAATTTTTTTTTTATAGAAGAACTGTGATCGTTCACCCATAGCTGCTCTCACGTTTCTCATTTCCATGAGTTCGGGGGGTTCAAACAGAGAATTACTCGAAATTAATGTTTTTTTATTTCAGAAAAAGTCTTTTTTTTTGAAGGCTTTTTATTCAGGATTAACTATACAAAGTCTAGGTACACATAGTGAGGGCTTGAAAAGGGTTAATGAACACTGAAACTAACATCATATTTGTATCATTATCGTATGTTCACAATACAATATAGGTAAAGAAGTCTCACATAGTGTGATATCTTTCAGGGTCTCGTGTATGTTGTCGCATTGACGCTGCCGTTTTATGCCTTGCACTTTTCTTATACGATTCTCCGAACAGTTTATAACAGAAAGAAAAATAAATAACAAAATCGCGAACACACGTACCTGTACGCGATGGTTCTCTTTATCGCACACATAAATAAATCCAAGAACATCCGTGGTGATTCCCCAAGGATAATTAAACCGACCATCGGCGGTCCCTTGGGATCCAAAAGCTCTCAGAAAACGACCGGAAGGATCGAGAACTTGAATTCTGTGGTTGTAACGATCCGCGATGATATATTGTCCGATCCTGTTAACCGCCACCCCGGCGAGGCAATCGAATTCACCCTCGCCACTGCCATATGTTCCGAACTCCTTCATGAAGTTCCCATTACCGTCGAATACCTGTAAATTTCAACGCCATATTTCAATACATCGATCAATCTTCCTCCATTTTTATATCGTCAAAAAGCTTTCTCCGGCATTGACGATGACGTTGTTTTAAACAACAGTACGTGTTATTAGATCGCGTAATAAATTTTATTCGCCTTTCGATTTTGTTGTTTTGAAGAATATGTACTTTATGAACTCATCACGCAATATGAGAAATCTCTAAGCTATTTTTGAGGACGAATTACTTGAACACGATGGTTAGAGCTGTCGGCTACGACGATGGAATTGTCAGGGCCAACCGCGAGGCCTCTCGGCCAGGTAAAGCATCCGGCTTCGCTCCCCCGCATCCCGAACTTGAACAGCTGCCGCCGCTTCAGCAAGTAGTGACTCCTCCGGCCATTGCTGTCAAATTCCAACAACCATTTCCTTATATGAAAATTTCATATTGCTTATTCACATCTGTTTAAACAAGCCTGTCACAAGCCAAACCGGTCAATTTTACATTTTGTTACAATTTTTCAGTTTCGTTACATAAGTACTGCATTAGAACTGAAAAGATAACTAGCGGGTTGACACAGGGACAAAGAATGTGCTGCTCTCTATCGTTCACCCTTACGCGTTGCTATGTTGTTTTATTTGAATACGTGGCACTTTTGGCCAATACGCGTGCTCATTTTCATGATTTTGTCGGGTCTGTTCGAAATGACTCGATCGAGCCCGCATTCCTCACGCTGGTCTTAATCTCAGCTGCAAAGTAAATGCGATTAACGTTCCATTCTCAAGGAACAATCGATATTGTTTATTTATTGCAAGAGGATGATACAAGCTATAGAAAATTTGAAGAAGTAAATTTAAAAATAATATTTGCAACATGATTGCTTTTTTTTATCTTTCAATTTACCAAGTTGATCAATGTGGCTTGTGACAGGCTTAAATGATAAATAGACTCACCTAGTGGAGGAACCTGCTGCCGCGGGTATAACGGGAGCTGCTGTAGGGGACGTGGGGGAGCCTGACGGGTTTTTTTGATCGTCGTCAGAAGATTCGAAGGATGTTTGACCACCGTGCCTCAAAGGTAGTCCCAGCGATAATCTCCTCGAGGTAGTGCTTCCACTGCAAATAAAATTAAAAGAACGACTCTATCGTGTCTTAAGAAAGGGAAATTCCTTTATCATTGATCGAAGCAATTTAATCGTTTCAGCCTCTGTGAATATTTATACCGCGAGTATGAAACTTCATTTGCACATTTGTATCTTCCCAGAAAAATCTTTCGACCGTTTGATTTAAAAGCTGATGGCATTGAGTTGTTTGGAAAATTCGTAACGAAACTTGAAAGAATCAAAGGTAATTCATTTCCGTACAGTATCAATTTCACCGAATAGTACATAACATATTAATTTATCAAATACTTTCACCAATTTCTCTTTGAAAATCTGTTCGGTTTTTTCTTTTTATCGAAAAAGCTACGAGCTCTTCAATTAACCTAATATAATATAATAATTCATTTTTGCGACACATTTCAGTGTGTTCCAATTTCATATTTCACTATTCCAATACATCTTTACAAAAATCGATACAAAATCTTTTTATGCTTTTTGACGAGCTAGAACAGTAAAAATATTAGATACGAACATAAACAACCCGGCTTGACCACAAAAGCCGTGAAAGCACTCAACGTTAATACCGTACCTCGATGATGGAATCGTCGAGGCGGAGGACGAGGGCTCTTTGTCTTTGGTGGTGCGATTCCCGTATTTGTTCTTCAAGTATCGTGCCCACGAACTCAAAGCTGCGCCATCCTTCTCTGTGCCAACCCTATCACGCTCTGGACTCGGTTCTCTCGACTTTAAGGCGTGAGTACTCCGACTTCTGGCCAGTTCAGAGCCGGCTCCGTACTTGGCAGCCAAGTAAGCGTTCGGCGACTGGGTCGTCGGAGAGGGTGGCTCTTCGTCGAGGTCGAGGTCATCTCCGCCGAAGTTGTGCGAGCTTCTGGACCGAGCCAGCCGTTGTCTTCTCTCTTTCAACGCGGCGTACCGTGACCTCGTCGACAGCGGCGAATCGACCTCCGTGTCCGCGTCTCGTTCGCGTTCTCTCTCCCGTTCTCTTTCCCTTTCGCGTTCTCGTTCTCGTTCTCGTTCTCTTTCGCGCTCCCGTTCTCGTTCCCGGCTCGCCATCATCGCCGCCTGGCTTCTGCTCTTGTTCAGGAACCTGAAACATTGCGGAACGAAGGTTGGCTCGTTCAGATCGAACTTGTTAATCGAGAAGCCTGTTGTTACTCGGTGGATTAAAATGGGACAAAACATCGATTGGCCATCGATAAGTGTCTATGTCAAAGGTTATCGATCCATTGGGAACATATACAGTGGCTCGCGATAGTATTCGAACACCTGTAGAAATCTCTTGTGAACGACAGTGACAGAAGTACTTTTCTACAGTAAGGAACGTTTCCTATACTGTTAAATATATCCAAGTATGTGTAACTGTACAGTGTGCACAGATACGTGTAGCATAAAATGTATATAAATTAAAGGTAGTTAGATTTATCAGTTTAAAATCTCTCACTATATATTATTATGTTGTAGAACATTTGGAAATTTCATTGTCGCTTGGTTACGATTATGATTATGATTATATTGGTAGGGTTTGAAACTAATCCGAAAATGTACATAGAAGTTGCAACATAGTTGTAATAATGCAAGCATATGTAGGTCCAAAACGCAGAAGTTTCATCATACTTGTCGATGAACGTTATTTGTCGTTTCCCGATATTCTATGTTTTTACTGATTTTTAATTCCTCTGTTAATAGTTGTTAAAATTTTGACGTAAAATACTTGTGCGACGTAATGACGTCCTTCGAGGGAAATGTAAAATACAAAACGACATTACTTACAAAATTCACGAACCTCATAATTATTAACCGAATCCCTATATGTTTGTAGGAAATATCTTGTAACTTCTATTTACATTTTTACATTGGTTTCAAATATGATAAATAGAATCGTGACACTCGCGTGTCGCTACAATGGCAATGAAATTTCAAAATGTTTCATACAACACATAGAATGTGTACATAGAAGTTTGCTATGCTAAGTGTTCAAATACTTTCGTGAGCCACCGTACGAGTTACAAGCGACCGATTCCGTACTTCGTCCAGTTCACGGATATTCGCGCAGACATCAACAGCTTCTTTGGTTATTTGAAGAGCAGAAAACTGAAGCTTGAGTCGTCGAAATGTTGGAGCTGTTAACTTGCAGTTATAGCTATATATTTAGTAACACGTACGTCAGAATGAAATACGTTTGATGGATGATGATGCAGTTCGTGACGTGTTTCGTCCCCCGAAACCGAGTGTCGCGATCTCGAAGCGATAGTTTCGCATTCTGCCAGCTTATCTTCTAATCATACCGGTATTCATTGATAACCATACGTACGTCCTATTCTCGTGATATATCGCGTTACATTTTCTCACTATTATATCAGTCCAAGTGTTAGTTACCATTCTATCGTGGGATCCATGGCAATTAGTCACAACGTGGTATAAATCTGACGTGTAATCAGCCGTGTATCCATGGTGTACAGAGTAGTGAAAACGGATGCATATCTACTGTGTTATATATCAATCTGTAGCACGCTGTTTGATATGTCAGTTCTTTATCATATCCCTCATAAATTGTGTAAAGTGGCGAGTAAGCAAGAACTATGCATCATCGGAAGCAATTTTATTCCGGAGGAAGTAGACCTTTTGCTTTCAGTTATCGATTTCCTTTTTCCTTTTTTCTTTTTTTTTTTTTTGATCATCCGATAAAATTCGCCGTTGCGTTTCAATTCGAGATCAAACGATTCATTCGCGTGTTTTTAGCAGTAACAGAATGAAAGAGTCGAGCTACGAGTGCCGAATGCATGCAACAAGGAATTTCTAATTTCCTGTTAATTGGATACTGGTTTGTTGCATCTCCTATTTTAACTTATAGAAGAATTTATTTTCCATTCGAATTATTTTTCATCTAACACGCGTTTCTCCAAGACACGTTCTTTTTCGATCAGTTCTTGGCCACGATAAACATTCCTTGTTTGATATATACGTGGTAAATATGTATGACAGAGAAGTTACCGCAAACAGTAATCGTAAAATTTTAAGACCACTTCCAACCTACATTTTTCTGCTTTCCTCGTGCAAACTTTGAACAGCGCCGATGTTTCAGTCGCCATCGAATTTTCGAACGTTCTGGTTCATCGTGTTTTCGGGCCAGAGAAAATGTTTCAACCAGGTCGTAACGTTCAAACACCTTAAACGCTACATCTCGCTGGTTCGGCAGTTTCCACGACGTTTTTTTGTACCGTTCGCTTTAAAATCTCGAGATGATTCTCGAGCTACCGCGTTTAGTGAACGCCAAACGCTAAAACGTATTGGAATAACATCCGTGTTTCCAGTCAAGTAGACTACAGACCGATATAGATCCACTGACTATCCGAGCTGTAGGATATTTAAAGTAACAAACGGGTTATATTTAAACCCTTTACGGCATACCTCGGCACTTTCCGTATCGTGCATAATGCGGTCACATTAGTTTCTTACGTAATATTTCACGTGTTCTCGCGTTGACATTCGTGAATTTCGAATTCGATGTTACTTAATGGTCCATAACGTTCATCGTTATTAGGGAAGCTCGAAAGGAAATCACTTAACCGTTTTGTAACCGCGAACGAGATATCACACGATGAAATATTATTCATGTAGCGTCAAGGATGAAATATCTCACGTGTCTGTTTTTTCAATATTTATAGGTAAAATCAAGTGAGCATTTTTTCCCCTACACGTATAACACGTCCTTCATTCAACGTTGCACATTTATTCATATTTCGTGAACAGATATTTTTATCAAAATATCGAAAATATTTTCCGCAACAGAGAATCAGGTTCATAAAAAAAATTCAGAATATCCTTCTTCTACCATCGTGTGATAAATATCGTAACGGATATCGTTTGTGAAAAGCTGCCACCTATCCGTCCAAGACGTTGGTTCATCGATTTGTAATTTGCAACTTAATAAAATTTTTCATCATTTTTCATCGTTACACGAACGACGCTGTATCGCGAGATATCTCGCGCGTGATTGCAAACAGGTTAATCAGATTCGAAGAAGCGTTATCAGGTCCAAATTGTCGTTGTTAAATCATTAAAACCCCGATTAAACTATCTACGTCGCAAACGATAGCTTCGCTTGTTCGTTCGATAATTTGATCGGAACAAGCCTTGTATCGTTTTTTAAACCATCTAACACTAAGTTTTTCAACGTCGATTACGAACATGTATGATACCTTGATGGCAGCGAGCCTCTTACACGTGGATCGATTTTTACCTTCTCCTCGGAACTACATTTTCGTCGAGTAAGCTGTAAATTCGTGGTATGAGCGTGCGTGCATCTTGATGTGGTGCAACAGAGTTCGAGGTAGGTCTTAAATATAAAGGAAAGCTGAGCGCCTTCGTGGAAATTTCTCGCTAGGGGCTGGGGGGGTGGGTGGGTGGGTGGTGCGTGTAAACGAGTAACGAGAGGATTTCACATGATTCTGAGACGAGAACGTTCAATCTGTTAGTGCAATAAATAAAGATGCATTTTTCTTCTTCCTTTTTTATTCTCTACGCTTGTTACGTATTTTCTGAAGGAATGACAACAAAGTATACGAATAAGAAGAGCGAACGACACAGATACTTGGAATACTGAGGTGACAAGAAACGATAAATACAATTTGAAGAAAAAACAAACAACAGAGACGCGTGAAAGATACGAGTAATAGCAACGAACAGATAGTATAGAGATTTGCAGGCGGGATACGACATTTCTCTGTTTCGTTCTTCTGTTATATGCTTATCTAAACTGAGGACATGTTGAGAGGGAAATAAATAATACGAGTTATCACAAAGAAATGCAGTTTATTTACCACACCAACAAACTGACGCAAGTCTATTCACTAGGAAAAAGAGTACAAAAAGTTTCAATGATATGAAAATGGTCACGGGTTAACGGGAATGGCTTGTCACGCGTTAGGCTATGGTTACAGTGGATGCGTAGCCGGACGAATTGACGTTCCGACGAATTCGATACGTTAAATATGTATCAAATATATACACAGATTTTTATGGGTATGTGCGTCGCAGTCGTTAGATGTTTCGTTCGTGAGAAAGCCAGTTCGTTGGAATACGTAACCACTGTAATCGTAATAGTCTTACGCGTCACATTTCGTCTCACGACGTGCCATTAGCGCGGCCGTGTTCTCAATGGGAACGATCTCAAAAGCGTTTATTTCAGCGTGGACTTAAGCTGCACTGTAGGAGGACGGTTTCTTTAATTGCGCTGAACTACGCTTAGTTTTGCCGACTAGAGCGGTGTTTCTTAATTTTTCTTCCGCGTCTACGAAGCTACGTTTATTGAGCAATGCGGGGATTAATAGTCGCGGGTGATCAACGTAGGAACAAAAAGTTACACTTACGATCGTACGTACGATTATCACAATATATAAAATGCAAGTTTTTTTACCATACAATAAATACTCGATTGAGGTCTAATCGGTTATATTATGCATACTCTGTTCGTTCGTTTTTTTGTTTCGAATGTCTGTGATCCGACGTGAATGAATGGTCGATGATATCGATTGAAAGACGTTAGAAGACGCCAGATCCCGGGCAGCAGTTTCGCGAAAAGAGGCAACAAATAGCCAGTGCTCGAGTTCAGACGAAACACAGGTAAACGAATCGTTCGTCGAGCAAGAGTCCAAGGAATTCCATTCTTTCTACGTTCGACACCTTCCTCCCCGATCTCTGTTTCTCTTTTACGGTTTGAAACAAACGTTCCACGAGGCCGGCGTTCCTTCCTGCCACGAAGGAAACACGAAGAACGAGAGGGAATCGAAGCGAACGAACGCAGGGATAAAAATAACGAACGAAGAAACTGCTGCGTCGTATCTTGCAATCGAGACAGTCTCGTCTGTATCCGTGAGAGTAGTCTTTGCAGTCTTTTACTACTAACACCGACGAACAACGACAAAAAGAAGGCGTGAACGTAAATACGGTGAGAAATGGGCAAAGAGGTGTATAGTAGACAGGTTACAGGAACAGATTGATTAGAACGCTGTAACACAGTACGGACACACAGAAAACGGTGGTTACCATTTGCATCGGTATAGTGATATCGACACCAGGCGTGTCCTCGTGCTCGTTGCAAGTCTCGGTCTCTTTGGATTGGGTAGCGTTCGCGACTAATGCACCGTTCTCAATGTTAGATCTCGCTACGAGGTCGGTCGTTTGGGAACGAATCGTGCTCGTCTCGTCCATGCTTCCGCCCTCGATATTTTTCCCCGTAGACGAGTTGTTCACCTTGTTTAGAATCACCCAACCGTTCTCGTCGACGCTGTCGGCCACGATCGAATCTTTCCCACTTTCAGATTTTTTCTCGTTCACCGTGGTCGACGTCGGTGTTGACGCATCATCGTCATTCATTCTCTCATCCTCGATACTCGCTACATTCTTCGAAGCCTCTGTCGTATCGGCCTCGGTTCGGATCGCAGCATTTTCCACGGGTGAAGTGGCTCTGTCAGATTCAGTCTCGGATTCGTCCGACACTAGCCAACCGTTCTTGCCAATGCTACTTTGTCTATATGCTCGACTTCTCGATAAACTTTCAGACGATTCGGATACACTTAACGCCTTCTGGTTTTCAGTCCTTTCGTTATCCTCCTTGTCCATCGTATCGCTATCCAGAATGTTACTTTTCTCGTCGTTCGAGGATGACTCGTTGTCGGTATTTTCGTTGTTTACGCCCGAGTCATTGCGATCGATCGATTTGAAACCTTTCGAGATTCTCCGAGGTTTTTCTGCCTGCAGATCCTGATCAGTAATCACCCATCCGTTGTCGTCGAACAATTCCTCGATACTTTTGTCATCGAGTATCGAGGAGCTTCGCCGCTTCGTGCTTCTATCGTCGTATCGTTCCAGAACGGTGTAACTATTTTCGGAATGAGAGTTGGACGGTACGCTTAATACGGTAGTCTGGTCATCGGTCTCCGAACTGGTCGATTCATCCTCGCTGCTGGTATCGTTCAGATGTTGGATGTCCGAGGCTCGACCTTGCTCCGGGTTTTCAGTCTTTTTATTCATTATGTTACTATTCTCGTCTCTGGATTCTTTGTCCTCTTCCTCGTCTCTTTCAGAGTCGCTGTCAGTGGCGCTCTCGGTGCCGCTCTCGGATTCGCTCTCCGAACTCGATTCCACGTTGTTGGATTTATCGCTCGATCCATTCGCGTATTTCCTTCCGTCACCGTTGATGGCCGTCTCTCGCGAGGTTTCCAGGGATCCATTGGAACTCGCAGTCTTATCTGCCTGGTATCCATTATCTCGGATTGTAGCTGGTTGAGCGAGCGACGCCCGTCGGTCGGTCCAAGCGGATAACGAAGAGTTCACGTCGTTCCCCGAACGACCTTCCATTAACGCGTCTTCGTTGACCTCGCTGCGGTTCTCTACTCGACTATCGTTACCGTTACCTTCGAGACTTTTGAATCTAGTGGCGGAGGAGGAGGAGGATGAGGTGATCGTTTCGTCGGTGTCCGTACTATCGTCCGGTATATAGGTTCGTTTGTTCGACTGCGGTTTAACCATCGATCCGTCTGCACCGACAATATCGTAATCCGCGTTCTTAGCCGCGATTTCGTAATCCTCGACACGATCGGTGTTTGACGGTTCGTCACTAAACGTCCTAAAACGATTACGGTCGTGGGGGTTATTGGAATTAGAACTGGCCTGATGAATCTGACCGTGATCTACGTGTGCTACGAACCTGCTGGTGTAGCCGGCCGGCGTTGTCGCGGCGCCGCCCGTCGGCGTCGTGGTCGTCGTAGTTGTCGGGCTCGTCACCGAATGCGCGGGACTTCCTCTCGGCGACGAATACCTGAGACACGAGTTGACATCGCTCGATATTCTAGTTCAATTTTCCTTTAACGCTTGTCACCGCGCGTTTCCCCGAATTATCAGTTCGTTTCGTCAATCTCCTTGTACCGATCTATAACCGACTTTACGATGGTATTCTCTACGTGTACATCATCGTCTAACCATCGCTAGCAATTTCTGACCGATTCTCGAAGCTTTATGGCTCGAGAGTTCGTCGCGAGATATCGTCCGAAAGATTATTGTTAAACAGTTTGAAGTTACGATCAATTCTCCTATCGACGTCGTTTGCTACGATAAAACTCTTGGTACACCGTTCGTCCACGCTATTTATTGATTTTTCACTCTTTCAAATTAAGTTGCATCACCGTCGTTATTTATTAAGATAAAGAAACAAGTCGGAAGGTATAGATTGATTCCCGGATACACGCGGTGAACCCCTCGTTTGCATTGCTTTTCGCAAAATTTGATCTCGCGATGGAAGCAAAAAATCAGCCTGTTAAAGCTTCTCTTTTAATTTACGAGATGGTTTCATTTAAATAAAGATTCGTACTCGTAGATTCGATCAACTGTATCATAAATTGTTTCATTATCATTCTTCCTCTATAACGTAGGCGTTGGAAATTCATTTTTCGTTCAGTAGAATCTTAATTATCGGAACATCGACCAACGAAACGATGAACAAATTAGAACGCCTGGGAATGGTCCCTTGGAAAACAAAAGTAGACGCGAAATAAATCGCTACATTTTTATTCGAAACTTTCTGTTCTCGTTTGATGTTAACGTTTGTAAAAATAGTTGAAAATAAACGAGTTTCTCCCATACGAGAATAACGTTATTCGTTTGTTTAAACAACGCGAGATTAGTTTGAATAATCAAGGTTCTACTGTGCTTTCGAACACGACCTTCGAATTTTTAATTTCAAAGAATAATTACAAATTGAATTTATGCCTATCTTTCTCTATTTATATGCTCGCCACGTACGTACACACGTCGATCGATGGATTCTCGCACGATGTTACTTGTTAATAGAAACAAGAAACCCTCGAATTAGAATTGTCGGCAGAAAATATACTTGCCTGGTCGTAGGAGAGTCTTCCTTGCTACCTCGTCTAGCTTCTGCGCTTCGAGCGAGCAGAGGCCCGATATCTGTCCTCGCCATCGCGGATTCGCTTCTCTGACGATCCTGTGCAGTGGTCGAGGGTGTTGTCGAGGTCGTCGTGCCCGACGGATGTGCATCGGTTTCCGATTCCTCCTCAGTCTCGGATTCCGTCTCCTCCGAGGAACTACTAGTTTCCTCGTCGTCCTCCTCCTCTTCCTCCTTCTTCTTTATGGCCGTTTCCTCTCGCGCCGCTGGAGGTGGTTGCGTGGGTGGCGGCGGGGCTGCACGGTTACCTACAGAGATATGTGAAAATCCGGTACACGTTCAAATAAATATCAAACGGTCTTCCGCGTTTCGCTTTCCAGGCGAAATTACGTTTTCGAGAAACGTCGTTTGGATCGGACGTGGATTCGTTAATGGCGCCCGTGGTATAATCATAATGACCTTAAGATTTGGGTCGTTAAACGTTTATCTGTGAAATAACCGGTTCTAGGATATTTCGCGGTAATCCTTGCGTCGATACCGGAAATTTTCGACGTTGCCCGATGATGATGGCCGTTGATCGACGACGGTGAAGGAATTTCCGATATTATCAAATTTGCGAGTGAGCATTATATTCATAATTAATTAGACCCAAGTATATGAAAGTTCGCATCTCCTAGCAGCGCTTTCATCGACGATAAAATCGACGTCTCGTTGAGAGATAAGGACATGCGCAAATACCTTTTGCAAATATCTTTGCATATGCTCAAGAATATAAAATATAATATTGCTCTTGTACCTCTAGCGAATTTTAAAATTGTTTCCTCGTAACCAGATTGTCAGTTTAATTTATCTCGCTCGTTCCCTGTAGCGTTCAAATATACACGATCTACTTGAAGTCGGAAATCACTTGCCGGGAAGATAAATAATTTTAAACGAGAACACACAGAAAGGTATTGACACGAGTTAGAAGAAGGATCGATGTCCAATTTAGACGCTTTTCGCGTTGATTCGCGTAGCGGTATGGTGGTTAAAGTAGAAACTTACCTGCGCCTAAAAAACGGCTCTGAAAGGATCGCGAAGTGGGAGAAGCGTTGGCGGTGTCTTTGGCAGTCGGTGGTGTACCGCTGTGCGGCGACGAGATCGTAGATGTTGCGTTCGACGTCGGTGCTCTCGACAAGTATTTCTGCTTCATTTCCTCGGCGGTGAATGGTGCACCCGTGCTGCGGATTCCTGATCCTCCTGAGCTCTCGGAGCCCGTGCTCGAGTCTGATGAAGCGCTTCTCGTCGCAGGAGTGTGGGTATCCGTGGAAGTTCTCCTACGAGCAACGATATTTCAATTAACGACTTCCTGTAGTCAGTAAACTCGATAGAGCAGCGAACATTCGTACGTAATTTGTACCGATGACATTAGTTTACATCGCAGCTCTCTTTGTTCGATCTCGTATAACGCAATCATCCGCCTACGATTCATCCATTCTGTGGTTGCGCGTATTCCAAAATCCTATTCCAGATCACGGTATAAACTGCTGCATAAACGATCAACAGCGGATCATAGGTGCGGAATTGTTCAATTCGGGATTCTATTGACCGACACAGCCGCTATTCGTTCCGAATCATTTTCTCACCTCTTTCTACGTTCGCTGATTCAAAATTACTTTCGCTATGTCGATAAGAATCTCTTTTATTTTAGAAGCATTTTCGAAAATATATTACGCTGACCTTTCGTTCGTCAGTTTAAACTGCGAGCCATGTTGGGTGAGCAAAGTATAATTCAAGAGTTAAAAAAGTCCAATATTTGAGAAAAAAAGAAAATTGAAAAAGGACACTCTAATTTGCTACTTGAACCTTCAGAAACGAACGCTGTCAAAGTACGTTCTAAATATGGAAATTATTTATCGCCATTTCAAATAGTTTTTCAATTATCACATTTCGTACAAGGTAAAGTGATAAGAAGAATAATGGTTTCCGGAATAAGGGGAATAAAAGTGTCTCATTAATACTGTCTCACACACACACACACATAATTCACCAATTACAGGGTAATACTACGTTATGAGATTGAGTAGAAGCCGCCTCTGGAACTTGGAATATTCCATCGAACCGATTGGTTCCTATCGGGTAGGCATAAATCAGCCTGTCCGACTAGATACGCGCCTCTACTACTGGAACGCGCACAGACCGAGATCCTGGTGACTTAATGTTATGGCCGAATTCGATCGAGTTGTATATTTTACTATCAATCACAGGTATCTAAATTGTCTCAGCGAGCTTATTGTATTAACAAATCGGACAGGTGCAGGGATTACTTTAGCCAAAACGAAGCATAATTTTAAATACGAACCTCGCGGGCATCGGTCTTCGCGCAGGTTCTTCCGGTTCTCGTTCAGACTGTTCCCTTGGAGGCGGATGAACAGGCGTAGGTGTGGATACTGGTTGTCGTTCTTCCAGCGTTTCAGTCGCAGGTGTGGCCGCCGTTTTGTTCTGCTTTTTAATCCTAGAAATCTCGTCATCCTCGCTGGTTTGTCTCGCCATCGCTGTCGGCACTTTTCTGACTTGGACCTACGCGATAAAAAGAAAATATTTAACGAGTACATTACGATAACTTGGTGGAAATTTCCTGATAAATGCTTTAACATCTTTTCTTATATTCCATTGTCTTAAAAAATTTCTTAAACATTCCATTATTCCTTTCTCCTGTTTTCCTGTATGAGCCAAGTCTGAGGATAAATTACTCGTTGGTGATTAGGTGCTTACGGACAAGTCGAGATCTTTTTACGTTGACCGTGTGATTCGTCACACGCGTGGGCGATGCATTAAAATGCTAACCTTGATTTTACGTACGCATAGAAATGCAACAGCGAATGAATAGATGTGTGGTAATGGGACAAAGAGAGAGGATTTGTCGCATAGTGAACACGAGAGAAACAGATTAACCTTTTTTCTTGATGAGCAAAATATATTCGTGTATTCATATGTTTCATTTGTATTATAATAGAATTTCGTACAAAAATATACAACGGCCAACTACAAACTAAATTTATTCACTCGTGTCTCGTATTATTTACATATTTATGAATCGAGATCAAGTATACATTTCATATTGCGGCACGCTTCTGTTTTCCGGCGTGAAATATTCAATTACTTTAAATTCAAGATTTATTCCCTTTTCGTGTCCATAGAGACAGCGATACGTTTTCCTACGAGTCGTGTGTATCGGTACTATACACGTATAGATCGAACGATCAAAAATTTAGTTCCCGTTGAATCGCATCCAAGCGATATAACGCGGGATTTCGAAGCTACTTTCGCCGAGCTTGCCCATCGAACCGTCTCTTACGATCCATTCGCGTATATCGCCTGTCATAATATGGGAATCCGTGTGAAAATTCTGTACTGTGGCGTCACTGTCCAAACTAAATACGATCGTACGAATTGGACGAACTGAAAAATTCAATCGATTTAATTTATAAATGGATTTCATACGTATCGTAACGATGGTTCTGGTTGTTCGAGAAAACGAAGATCTCAACTATTGATCAGGCGGATGCTTTACGTTGCCGTGGTCGAATCGAATTGATCGTTCGAAATATACGATCTCAGTGGTATAATTGTAAACACGATAATTTCATTTGGCGCCGAGTGTTGTTTTCTTTAGTCGAGAAATCTACGGGAACGTTGAGAATATTACGAGAGGTGGGAGTCGACCAGGAAATCGATAACCACCGTTAAAACTGCACAAACTGAACGGCATCGGCTAAACAGAGGTTCGCTTTTTCGAATTAAATTCAACGATTCGCGTGCGATATACTGTAGTTACAAGCTAAATTCCCTGCATAGTTTTTCTTTTTATCGAAAACAAGCGAGACAAAAAAAGTACTGAGTATTTTATTGAAGTAACTCGTGGAAGAGTTTCGTAGCGTTGAAATAACCGTGGTCGGAATTAAAGGGGTGAAATTGCTATTCATTAACCTGAGGTTTTGGTGGTTGAGGTTGTTGAGCAGGATGTGACACCGGTTCCTCCTTCTTTCTTTTTCCGGCTCTCTCGTATTCTTGAAGCTTCTTCATAATACGCGGCGAGTCTGTGAGTCGAAAAATCCCGGAGAGTGGCCCGCGTGCCGCGTCTTCTGTGTCCAGGACACGTTCACGAAGTCCCGAGGGCTCCTGTGGCGTCGACGTAAACCTCACGGTCGACCTCGAGTCGCCATCCGAATCGTCCCCGTCCCGGTGTCGCATAAATCGACTTCTGTATCTCGATTTGTTCCTCGGCACTTCGTATTCTGGTGCATCGTACCTGTCGCAACAATAATTCTATTATTTCTTTGTCCATGTTTGCGAATATTAGATTTCAAAGATTCTAGACGAATGATATTACGAATTTCGATTTTCACATCTTTAATTTTCTGTTTATTATTTGAATTAGCATTAATATTATAAATTAAGGCCAAGAGAATGGAAGATTTCTTCGTTGGTATTTTCGAAGATATTCAAAATTCTAATTATAATTTCTAGAATTAATTCTACAAATTGGGAGCAACACAGCGGAAGAAAATGCTAGGCAGCTAATGCTACGAACGTAATACAATATATGGAATTAATTTCGTTAGCTAAACTTCACTGATTTCCTTCGAATATTAAATTTGGAAGATGCTACATGGACGATATTAAAAATTTGATTTCCAACGTTTGAAATGAATTCCACGAATTAGGGACAAGACGATGGAAGAAGATGGAGATACCCGAATACTATTCGGCCTGTCACTAACAATTCCGCTGGAACGTCCACTCTAATCGAACTAAGATCATCTGACAATAAAGCGTCTCTGCATTGTTATCAGCCATCGTCTATCCTAGCAATTTCGAGTGACACGTGTCGCAGATACGTCGCACAACTAACGAGTAGCAATTTTGTAAGTGCACGCTTTAACGATCCCATCGAAATCGAAGCGGCGAAAAAAAAAAGGAAGCACAAGGATGGACGTAAAAACAGGAGGATGAGATTAAAATTTAACGCGACTCTGTTCCCCTTTCCGTTATAATTCATCTTTCGTTTCACTAGTTGCAGGGACAACGATATTCACTTTTAACGATTAATTTCTTCGAATGGAATTCGAGGCACGGATGAAAACGCTACATTTCCCTGGTCGCGATTTTCTGGAACTGGGTTATCTGCTTTTCAAGGCAGTGCACAGTAATAGATTCATCGGGTTTATCCGAGTGTTGCTTAATTATCGCTTCGCAGACACAGGGATGGCTTCGTATAATGAGAGAAGATCAGCAAGGAGAACGATCGTGTACGGTGTTGATAATTGATCTCGTTCAAATGTGCTGCGCCTTGTTCATGTGGCGCAATCTCTTGCACGTTCGAAACGCGAGATATTAATTTCTATTTATGAAGGCTTTCGGACGGGAAATTAAACAATATCGAACTTGAAATTCGACTTTAGCAAATTTTATTCAACGTTTATTTAAATAGATTCGTTCGTTTCGGAGCCCTCTCGCGTAATCGAATTGATGTTATTAATAGGGTTCCACAAGTTACAAATCACAAGTTATAAATAACGAGCCTGGTGATAAAACAAATGAAGTTATACAGTACACGATGATAAAATTGTTTTTACAATTTCACAAATTGCCATTCATTATTCTGTTCGATGTAAAATTCTAAAATTAGAAAAGAACACTTTATGACCAATAACTCGTAACTTTTGTCGATTCATCGTATCATTAGTTGGTAAATTATCGCGTAAGAGGATCCTAATACGAAATATTTCTGTCCCGAAAGCGACGCAGGTGAACTTTCGAGCGATTGATATGTCTATTGTCAGTTGGAAACGCGTTTTCTCGAAACGTTGACAACCGATAAAAGTAATTTCCAGTTTCTCTCGCGCTACTGTGAAATACAGCATCGAATATCAAATATTCAGCTACTATTATTCAAGTTTCTGTATTGAAATTGCAACTTTAAATCGTCGATGCTTGTAGACTGCGTAAAGTCCCTTCGTACGCGAGTAAAATTCAGTCGTTCTCCGAGCTAGCTGGTAAAACAAATAAATCCCGACTAGTTGCTGTAATAAATTTCGATGCACGAACCAGGCTGACGAATTTGCATGCTACAGCTTCATATAACTACCCTCGATTATCAGTCAGAAAACTACCGAATTAGCGACAATAGACATGCAACGAGAACGTCGTTAATTGCAGTTTCTTGCAACCGTATCGAGGACACGGTACGCTATAGCGTTCGTAGGTTGCGCGCTTCCGTTAATTAATTGTTATTTGAACATTTAGCATAGAAAACTTTTACGTACATATACTACATGTTATATAAAACATTTTGATATTTAATTGTCATTGACTGTATTCAGACACGACTGTCGTGATTATATTGGCAAAGTTTGAAACCGATTTGAATACGTGTGAAAGTTACAAGATGTCCACTGCAAATGTATGTTTATGAAAAAATTAGACACAGATGGTCCCGCTGAATATCGAGGCTTATCACTACGATGGAGAACTGGACTGTTAAAGTATTTTTCTCATGTTGGCGAATTATATTCTTGCGCTAAATATCTTGTAACTTCTATGTACATTTACAAATTTATTTCCAACTTCACCGACGTGATCCCAACAGTCGGATACCGTCGCGGTGCTAACAAAATTTCAAAATGTTGCGTATAACACATATAATGTACTCGTAAAAGTCTCCTACTCACCCTGGCGAATTTCTATATATCAAGAGGATTTTTTATTTACATGTTGACTAGGTGGGTTATTAGACCGGCCGGTGTGCGTATTACACGAAACGACTGGTAATTAAACTCGACCATGCCTATTTCGGCCTCGAGGAAGTTGTTGCCCGGCCCACGCCAGGAAAAAGATACAGCCAGTGGAGCCTCGTGTATTTATAACATTTGCTAGAATAGATATGTGGGACATCCTGAAAAATGTATGCCCACCACGGATGCCGTTTGGCAATACTCCAAAGTAATCTGCGTCCACGGTCAAACACGTTTTTACCGGTCAGCTAGTTACCAACGAAATGTCTCTTTTTCTCTTGCCGTCGTCATTTTCTCGGAGAGGTACGTCCTTTCATCGGACTGACAGACACAGTTTCTCCGTTCTTTGCTGCACAGCGTGCCGCATTGTTCCCTTCGAAACACTCGAAGATCGTTGTAAAATCGTTTGCCAGGCATTTCTAAGTCAAGCTTCCCCTGTCTTGACCAGATAAACGTTACCACTTCGGTTGGAAAACGTATAGCCAACTACTTTATAAACAGTAGACTCGAATCATGTTCTAACGCGCGAAGCAACCATAACCCGCGCAATACATTTTCCCTCGATCTCTAAGAATATTCGCACAGATTCTATCTACCTCCCCCGGTCTATCTCTTTTTTGTTTTGTTTTTTTTTTCTAGCTCGAGCATCGTGACAGGAAAAAGAAGAATAAGGTTAAGGATACGCTGGCGAAAAAAGCATCGCTTTTCTCGCCGGTGTATGGTTCTCTATTTAGAAAAATCGAGCGCCACTATGCAAAGAAGGTAAACCGTTTTATGGCCGGCCTATTAGTTAGCAGATAGTCGAATTTTTTTGCCACGGAAAGACGAACGAACGATAAATAAACGTTGGAGGAAAAAGTAGAAGGGATAATTACTCGTATTCGGGCACGTATCGATTTCTCGCCAGTCGCTCTTCCTCTTGCTGCCGGTATTGCGAAGCCAGACGGTGGTCGCTTTTGCTTCTCATGAGACCCGGTGATCCTCCGGGAGGTGCTAGACTGCTCGAGCTACCCAGCAATCCTCCGCTTCCGGTTTCTGGCTTGATATTCAGTTCGCCGTAACCGGCTACATGGAGGACCAGTTGGTTAGGATCGTGCGCCATTACGAAACGCACTCGCCGACTGTAATCCCCGGCTTCGTACTCGAAGTTCCTGCAACCAGGATCGTAAATTAGTCCGGGCTGTAACGAAATTTTTGCCTTTCTTGCCGAGTTACATTATTACGAGTCAGCTACAGGTTCCCAGGATTTAGTAAAAAGTTTCGTTTAACGAGGCAACTTTCAGGAATTCTTTTCGACTTGGCGTGAGCGCCGATCCGCTGCCAAGCAAATTTTTGTTAGACGGCTAGTTAATTCTCGCGCAAGTTGAATATTTGTTCCTGGTAAAGACAAATAGGATTTTTATATCTCAGGGACATAGTACGTTTTAGGGGAGTGGCTTTTGTATTTTCAAATCTTTTATCCGTTTCGAGGAAGTTGATAATATGGTTAAATTTGGAGAAGTGGTAAAACATAAATTTAGCTTAACTCCTTCGCGTTTTTGAAATATTTTCTACGTCCGTTGACACGTTTTAATTAAAACGATAAATCTGACTCCTTTCGAAATAGGTTTATCGCGACGTCGTGGTTAAATTTAGAAAATTAATGAAATACGAATTTAGTTTAATTCTGCTGCGTGTTTATTCCGAGTATTTTCGATCGCAATGCGTTTTCTGATTTTACGTTTTTAATAAATTTCCGATATTCCGGGAAAATACGAGAGAACTACCCTCGACGCGCACGATTTCTCCTTTAAATTCTATGCTTGTTCTTTTCTTACATTATTAAAGGCAAGAGTAAAATTGGAACAGAGAAATCCGAAGACTATAACGCGGTTAAATGAATTATTAAGTTAAAAATTAATTATTTACGCCCTCTTTTCGCTATAAATTAACTTATTTGTTCAACTATTTCGTTCCCCGAGAAGTTAGCAGAATTAACGAAAAGTGTTAAAGTTCTGAGAGTGTCCCGAACTTTCCCAGCCTTTGCATTTTATACGAAAAAGCTGATCTCTTGTTTGTGCCCTTGTTCAGCTTTTTCTCATACTTATCACGGTATCAAGGAGAGCTTTTAAATATTTCGCGGAGTTTCTTACGCGCGTCTCTCGTCCCTCCTATTCGGTAATCTTTTCTCCGCGAGAATAATAACTACAACGGACGAAAACAGGGAACACTGTTTGAAACTAAAAGGTGGTTAGTATGCTGCCGTGTCGCGTACGAAGTGGAAGGGTAAGCAGAATTTCGACAAGTTCGGAAGATGAAAGGTTCCATTTACATTATGCGCGGCGGAAGATCGAGTGTAAAAGTTATCTGGAGCCGTTGTGCATCTTGTTTCAGTTGCATGTCCATGTTTCGCCGTGGAAAAAGTTTCATGGAATATCGGAGAAGCAATTTGGAAAAAAAGGAGGCGTACAAACGTGCCACGTACTTTCCATAAAATTACAACGCAACTTTCATTATTTTTCGACCGCGGTGTCTGACTAGTGCAGGAATATCCTCCTTGGAGAATAATACTCTTGAAAGAAACCAGCTGATTAAATTGGATGATTCATTACGTCCTATCGGTGATCCGCGTCCTGATATTTCATTGTTTACAGTCATTTGTAAATCGTCTTGTAAAAACGAACACGTTGAAAACGAGGAAATATCTGAGTCACATTCTTCGTTTTTTATACGCGAACGCATCGTTTTAATAATTTAAAAAATATTTACGTCGAAAATATCGATTTCATATTTTAGATATTAGACGCGCCGTTATCTTTTTTTCATAAAACTTTACACGTCTGTCATCCATTGCTAAACGACAATATGTTTGAATCGAATGGAAATGGTTCCTCTTTTTGACTACGTCATATTGAAATACGTGTATCCTTTTGCTCGTGATATTTTCATATTTCTGCCTGTAATCTTCAAATGGAACAAATTTTGTTACGCAGTGAAACGTTAAAAGGTTATTTTTAATGTATAGAGTCTTCAAAGAGTTCAGCTACTTTCTACGTTGCATTTCACTTCATATTTTCTGCGTTAGCTTCCTCTACTCGCTACATCCACCGGCAAACTAATAAATACTTGGCCATTCACGATCTCGCAGCTGGCGAGTTAAAAAATTGCCGTATATCGCGTGAAAATGTCAAACACGCGCGCTGCAGATTAAACACCGAATGAAGAAAAATTAAGAGGTGGGAACGCAGATAAAAAAAAAAGAGAAAAAAAAAGAATGATTTATCATTTCATTGTCTGAATTATGTTTCACGGACCACGTATGTAACTATGGGTTTTATTTCGTGAAAATTTATGGCAGAGGAACGCGTGTACGTGGCCGCAGGTATCGTACGTCAAACGTACCGGTTATCTACAAAACGCACGGCTCAGTGTAAAATTTGTTGCTTCTTAATTGAATGTTGAGCGAAGTGATACGGCGCGAATTTTTCGCGATGGAAGAAAACGAGAAACGTAGTAGTCGTAATTTAAGGGATCGTGGCCTGGCTTGACGATAAACTTGACGCTCGATAAAGCACGAAAAACGAAATACGCGTCTAGCAGATTGCCTTTTCGTGGGTCAAATTTAAGGTACTTTATATTTCAAGGGGATCGTTATTCTCCGCAGAGTCCACAATGAATTTTCATGGGATCCAGGTCGTTTCTAGATTCTAACGACGCTTATAAACGATAGGAAAGGAATTCCAAAATTCCTGGTCCTGTAAAATCCAAAATACTCCCGTCGTTCGATTCCCTTTAATGTCACTTCCCTCGTGTCACTTGTACATCGATGAAATACAATTAAAACGCAACCGTGACGCGATTCGAACCAAATTCATGTTTCGTTAGTTCTCTGTACTTAATTATATTACATTCCAGCCCCGTTGGTTGCGAGTACCCTTAAAGGAAACTCCGCTTCTTTGATTCAACGAATTTTAATCTGAATTTCCGTGAGGCGTATTACGTGTTCCATAAATCCGGCGCATGCTTTTACAACTAAACAGACATTGCGAGGAATTTCCTTTTCGTAATACAAGCCATAAAGGCTTCCATTTGGTTTAAGGGTGGTTCGTTAAGGGAATACGGGAGATTAAATATCTTCGGTTTAGGGAGCATGCCAAAGGAATCGAAATTTCCGTAAGAAAATATGAAGATCGATATTGGCAGGGAGGAATCTAGCGGCTGATTCTACGATATTTTCTAATTGTATGGGTCTCGAGAGAGGTCTGTGGCAAAAGAGAAAAAAAAAAAAAAAGAAGAAAAGAAAGGAAATTAGATTAAAGGCGATGAGACGAACCTGATGAATTCCACCGTACGCAGGAAAAGCTCTTTTGTATCGAGGAGTTCGGAATCGTCCCATGGCACGTTTTCATTGATGTGAGCCTCCGCCAAATCGCAGTTGCTCTGGATATTCGCGATTTCCAATTCCAGATTCTCTTTGAGCTGAATCAAGCCTCTGAGCTCTGTGCCCAGGTATCGATCGACCTCGTTACGCAGATGTTCCGTACGGTCTTTCAAAGCCTTGCTCAGCCTCCGATAAATCTCGTCCACCTCTTCCGCGACCGAGGCACAGTTTGTTTGTAGTCCCAATGTGTTTTTCTCCACCAAAGCCAGCGCGTCCTGCAACCTGTGCAGCCCCCTGCGTATCTGTAAACAGAATTTTTATCGAATCGATAGAATCGTCCGAAAAAGACAAAATATTGCGCTCTCAATTTCTCGAAATTATTTCCTTCTCCAGAGATTTTCAGATATTCGAAAAGCCCTGTTTACGATGGAGCTGTGTTCAAGATGCGAGCATTTGTATTTATATTATATTATTTAATGTATATTATATTATTTCCAATATTATAGATCTATCCCCTATTCGGGATATTTGAAGTACTATGTGTATTAATTGGAAATCTATATTAGTTGGAATATTATATATTGGACACGCTGTAGATTTGGGTAATTAAAGTGTTTGAAATATTTGGAATGGTAATCTTCTCGATACGAAGTTCAACCGTCGCGTAGCGTATTGACAGCCTCGAGTCACAGCGATTGCGTAGCGTATTGTTGATTTTAGTTGACGCTCGGTCGTGCGGATGCGTGTATCGAGTAGGATCGGCGCTCGTAACGAACAGGTAAAATATTTGTAGCATTATAGATTTAAATATTTATGACATTTGCGTTATTACACGTTTGAGATATACATACACGTTTACCTTCTTTTAAAAATTATTCCTTTTTGACTCGATTTTGGAATACTTTGAAACTTGTGTCTCTCTATCACGAAATATCGAGATATCCGTATATTTGGAATATTTGAAATATTCTATTATGATACATATATTATATATATGGTGATTTTTGAGAAGCTAACTCTATGGCGAAGATGTCCAATGGAAATCATCTTTCATTTCTCACTGTCGTGATTTTCCACTGATCGTCACATGGGGTGCGTTCTGTCTCACGTTTCCCTTAGACGCTGAATTCGCATCGCAGAGGAGAGTGCGTTTGTTTTGAATACATTAGGAGCGGGTAAATATACCGGCCGGTTATTTTTGCATTGCACATACATAGCACGTATTTGTACGTACGCGGTTATGTTGACCTGAATTCGCGGTATTCATCCCGATCGAATCGAGTTGCTTGGTACGCAACTCCATTTCAATATTTCCGGGTCTATCTAAAATTTCAAAACCACCTCACTCGACGTAATCACGCTGAACCGCAATTTCACTGGGTTGTTCGAGAAGTCGGGAAGGATTTCGGTGTTCCTCGTCGAAACGACTATTGTTACGCGAACAATAATGTAATTTGTCGTGTCATGAACGCACGCTCCGGTTGATAGAACCGGATTATGGGGATTTAAGTAAAGGCGAAAGGTCACTGGAACGTCAAAGATTATTATCAAAATCTTTAAAAATCGTTATCTCACCCGAGACTTCAAATAACCTCGTAAACATAATCTTGCAAATACTGGGATCAGTTTATTCTTGTTTCGAATATTGCTGTTTGTATTTAAAATTCGAGACAAGCGCCCCGATATTTACGAAAGAAAGCGTGCGAGCGCGAGAATTTGCTTCGCGATTGTTCATCCATCATGACTCGTATAACCTAAGTCATCGTCGATTTGAAACATGTAGCCGTGTAATTCTTTCCAAAAATCCTTTGTATCGAAACCTACAAGATATGCCTTCAAGCACACCTGCCATATTTTCAAATATCCGCTTGCGAACATCAATCAACATGTCTCCGACTATTGAAAGCGTTTAAATTAAAAATGGAGTAAGCAACGGATTGAAACGCTTGTTACGTCGTGTCTCGTGGACAGCGAGTAACCTAGTTCTTTTTTCTGTTTCAGGAATTTCCCGTTGAATTTCGTGGCAGATTTCCTGACGCTGCATAATGAATATCGCGCCAATCACGGTTCCTCTCCATTAGAAATCGATGATAAGGTATACAAGGATCTGCTCTTATTTCATCCGGAAATATTCTTCGCGCGGCGCGCTCGTTTACAAGGTTCTATGAAATATTGAACGCGGCCGTTTCTCAAAGAACTGCTGCTGTACATTTTTATTAACGCGATAGCATCGCGATCCTTAGTCAATTTCCATGACGTTGAAATTTAAGACGGCAAGAATAGAATTTAAGGCATTGCAGCGAGATTTTACCTTAAGAAATGAAAATGCTTTTCAAGTTGAACGAGCGGGCGCAGCAGTGGGCGGACACAATAGCGAAAAAAGGCGTTCTCGAGTATAGATCGGATCCTGATTATGGCGAAAACATATACCGAAGTTTCTGGAGGGACTTCCCTTATCAGATCAAACCGAAAGATCCGCTGGAAATGTGGTTGGTATTCTAAAGTTGCTATTTTAACTTATATAATTTAATCGGTTTACGGTGTATCGCCAAGATGTTTGAACATTTATAGAAACTTTTTGCGGATATTTTACGTATACTATAGAAAAGATTTTAAAACGAGGCTCATGATTATTATATTAGTGAAATTCGGAAACAATCTGAATAAGATATTTAACAGAAATACATATTTCCCAGAGATCATAAATATGTATAGCTTTTAATTCCGTGATTCTAGAGTTTTTTAAGGGACGACCCAGTTAATAGATCAAATTTAAATGTAAAATACAACTGAAACTAAAAATTCCATTTTTCACAATATAATTTAACGAACGTTTATGTACGTTAAATAGAAATTTCATATTCAAGCCGAAAATTTCGCGAGGTTTAATTTTCTTAAATTTCTATCAACGTACATTCATTATGGCAATTAAATTCACATTTGAAAGATGTAGCGAGTAATTGAGTGGATTTTTAATTGGTCCTTAGGTACGGAGAGGGTAACTATTTTAAATATGGTGTGTGCGATGTAAAAGATTTGGAAACTGTGCGTCACTTCACTCAACTAATTTGGAAGAATACGGAATCGATAGGTCTCGGACTGGCCAACGATGACAGCGGCAAATTTTACTTCGTTTGCATTTATTATCCCCCGGGCAATGTTGCCGGCGAATTCGTGGAAAACGTGTTACCACCCACTCAGGTACGTTGTTAACGCGTCCATTTCATACGTATAATTATGATGATTTCACTTAGCTGTTGTAACTTACAAATTCCATTCGTTGCCCCTCGCTCTACTCTTTTTCCAACAATTTATCGCGCGGTAGAGGAAACAGGTGAAAAAATGGGAATCGCCGGTGAAATCAGTCCGCTTCGTTAACCGATATAAAAGCGACTGAAAGTCACGCGGTGAAAAACGTATGACTCGGCACGTTTTTCCAACGGCTAGGTAAAATCGAATCGCGTATGCCGATCGGATGTTTGATCGGCTGGGGAGATCCTGAATTTCCGAATTTCGGCTGTGAATGTGAATCGAATGTGAAAAGAGGGAGAAAGGAAAATAGGGCAGGAAGGGAAGAAATGACAGAAACAGGGGAATGTAGGGAACGTAAGGAAGGACGAGGTGAGTGGGAGAGATAAAATATTAAGAAAGGAGGAAGAAGAGAACAAGGGGAAAGGATAAAAGGAGACAAGAATAGATAGAAGGACAAAGATAAGGAAAAAATGGCAAAATGCGAAGGAAAGAGAAGCAGAAATCGATCGCGAATCTACTCTGTACGATCTATTTTGAATCTTCATCAACATCAAACAGATTATTGCATTCCGATCTCCATTGATGTCCGGGAGTTTTTAATCGCCAGGGAAGCGGAATCAGCAAATTAGTAGAAATCGAAGGGCGAAGATAAAGGGATGGATGGTGTCCGAGCGTGAAATCGTTTCTCTCGCCTTAGCGAGTCGATGTTTCTACGACGAGATCTTTTTTTTTTTGTACCCAAGTAGAGGCAGTCTGCTCGTCAGTTCTCCGTAAGGTTAATATCTTGGCCAAAAATAGATTTCCACGGAGTAAACAGGCAAGTAACGCGATTCTTTTTACGTGGTAAAAAGGTCCGTGGTAGCGCGACGTATTCTTAAAAGGATTTCCACGTGAGCACGTGGCCCTTATGGCTTACCTGGGAATTGATGCGCGTGATTTCACGCCTGAGGATGTCCATGTGAGCGTCCTTGCATTCAGGGCAGCACTTCTTCTCACAGTGGACGCAGAGGGAGCAGTAGCTCTTCTCCGAACAAACGCCGCAACGTTCCATTGTTTGACCGCTGGTCGGGTCTGGTAGCTCCCCAGTGATCTCGATGTGCAATTCCAAGAATCTTTGCAGGGTCACGTTGGTCGGGAAGGCCTGTACACCCTGGCGACAACACGAGACAAGTTAAAACCGCGCTGCGGTCTCCCTTAATGGAATAACCATGATTCTCCT
Organism: Bombus affinis; assembly: GCF_024516045.1. NCBI lineage: Eukaryota > Metazoa > Arthropoda > Insecta > Hymenoptera > Apidae > Bombus > Bombus affinis. The sequence continues at coordinate 7,323,333 of NC_066355.1, read as the reverse complement.
TCGAAATGAAACGAAAGAAATTCCAAACAGAAGGATAACTTTGATCTCGCTGTACGGCTTTTACCTGAAATTGAATTTCATACGAGAACTGTTTCTAGACCAGATTCCTTCGTTTTGCCCTTCTCTTTTTCTCTCCTGTTCCCATTTATTCCCGTTTGTCGTTCGTGTTCGCTCGCATCGGCGCTTTTAATTAAAGACAATTGTGTTACGTTTGACGCCGAACGGTCGGTTACCACCTTTAGGGTGGGACGGAACTGAGACAAATGGTTGGCGAGACGCGTTAGATGAAACGCGAAACTTTATTCAATTTCGCGAGGGATACGCCGTCGCGGTGGCTTCGTTGAATAAAGATGAGGCCACACATTATACATTGTTCAAGCAAAAACCTCGTACGCTGGTATATTTAATTTTGCGTGTGTACATCTGTGTTTCGCGACAGTCTTGCTTTGTCCCGACCAGCTTACTTCTGCGTTTCTGTTTTCACTCATTGCTGACGTCAAACCGCCCGTTTCAGAGAACGAAGCAAACGAATCCTAATTCGCGAAATCGATATCCGTTTTTCTCCCGCTTTCTCGAGTTCAGGACGAGCAGGAAACCAAGATGTAACCTCTTATAATTGCTTTTGTTCTCGCCAACTTGCGCGAAAACTATAGAAGCCGTGGATCGTCGACAACGTCGGTCATGGAAATGTGGTTAAAAAAGTAATAACTTTTTAAGGAGCAGAGAAGTTTCGAAAGTTAATAGTCTTAACATCCGCGCGTAATTTTAACTTGGTTTGTTACATCTTTGGAGAATTGATTGCTCACCTGGTAGGGTATACGATGTTCCGCTCGACATTCTGGACATTTCACTTGTCGACGTACGTAGTCAACGAGGCCATCCATGCACGGTTCCATGCAGAAGCTGTGCTGGCATGGCAAAAGCTTCGGGTTCCTGTACCGGTCCAGACATATCGCGCACGTTAGCAGTTGCTCGAACTGCTCCATGCCTGCGAAATACGAGAAAACACTTGTTATTTCTTCTGCTTTTTATTCAAATCCGTTTAGCTGTCGAAACGGGAATTTTATCAGAACGTTCATTGAAGATTACATTTTCTTTCTTTAATTTTGCGTTTTAATAATAGATGATCATCCGAACAACAATTTAAGAAGTTATTCGAGAAACGTTGAATTCGTTTCGATGCCAGCTTCAATAAAAAGAATTACGTGTAATTTCAAGTATCAAGGTTACCTTGATCTTTTATCGAATAATAGGTTTCCTAGATATTTTGCATTTTTGCAATTTATTCCCAGCTACGTGGAGACCGACTTTTGTAGGAAATATTTTTTTCATCAGATCAGTAGAATCAAGTTGAAATTAATCTTAAAGCGTCACTCCGGTAGCCAACTTGTTAAATATATACAAAAGACGTAGCGTTTGAAACTCGGTGAAATAAGGGAGATCTCGTTATATTAAAAGAAAATGTTTTTAGTCGGCCCGCGTCACCGGTTTAACCAATTTCCGGTAAAGCATTCGCAAACCTTACGCCACTCCCTGAAATACAAAGTGATCGTCGTCACAACTAATAAATAGTTCGAACGTCTAATTCGTAGTCTGTTGCAATTCGAGATTTCTATTGTGCCAAGTCGTTATTTATCCTGTCTGTTTGCTAAGAAACGTTATATTCCCCAAGGAATATTTTCCTTTCGCGATTCAACGAATAGTCGGATTACGAGGAAAATCCTGCTTCCCTTTCTCTATCTCTCTTTCCTTAATCCTCTTTCTTTTAATCTATTTTAACGAACGCGCTTTCCTTAATTCTGCGTGACACAACGACGCACCGGTGGCCAACAAGACAATGTCAAGTTCTTTTCGAGGAGTCATTGCTCTTCTATTTCGAGACCCGGTGTATCATCGACGAGAAGTTGTTGCCCGAGAGATGGGTAAACCGAGAGGGTGTCCCTGTGAACTTCGTGCGCTGCAAATTGGCCTGAACGATGACTCGGTCTTGTAATTAGCCGAGTGGCTTGGCAGCCACCGTTTCGTATTCTCGTTCATCGGTCGGGTTCAAAATTCACCGCTCGATTTATGGCGGTGATCGCGGCACAGTTTCGAAAGTAGCCACCAAATCATCGAAAGTACTTCACTTTGATTGGTGCAACGTATGAAACTTTAGATTGCCACCGCGTTTTCATTCGCTTTCAACGCTGATCAGATGCAATCGTGTCTCGAGCCAAGTAAAATAACGCGTGGCCTACAGATTTTTCAATATCATCAGCTTATTAATATCCGTCTATTCTCATTCGTGACATTCGTCCATCGACGCGACGTTCTAATATCGTTTAGAATCACCCAAAGGTCGAGATCAAACAGTTGTCATCTATCGCTGTTTCTCGTATATGATATCTTCTATGGTTATCTCCCAATAACCGAGTTTTAAAAAATCCAGTTTTAATTACGAGCGCGTATCCATGTACTTATCCATTTGCAAATATATAAAATAATCTTTATTCGTTTCTAGACCGTGGATTTTCATGTATTCGCGTGTTATCGAGATACGCAATATATACAGAATATACGGAATATTAAGAAATGCAAAGAATAGTCGAAATGAAGTAGTTTCATTATAATATTTGACAAAATAATCTCTCCTACCTAGGTTCCATGTTTCCACCTGTTCTCATGAAAATATGAATGTACATAAATACCTACGGTCTACTTACCTATAGTTTGTATCTTTTTACTTTTCAAGTAGCCGTAGTTATCGGATCTTGCGACGAAAATAATCCAAGCTGTATTTTATCGATACTGTCGTCGTAAAAGCGACGAAAAGTAATTAGCGATGATAACGCGAATCGTTATTATATGCAATTTTATTTCGAAGCGATCGTGGCTGTGAAGGCTGGCGATAATTTCCTCGGTAGATTCTGGCTCGTCTTCCAATCGACTCCCGAACGACATCGATGAAACGCGGGTGGGTTAAATTTAAAATCCGGCTACACGCGCGTACAGCCACAGCGAAGTATCAGGGATTATTTCAAAGTAGTTCTCTCAGACACGCGCGTAGCCGACGATCGGAGCCAAATTCATTTTGGCTTTCGCAACATTCGGAATACGTAGAGGCGACGTCGAAGGCCGCGCCAATGACCAATCAGCTTCTCGCAGAAGTCACCGCACTGGAAACAAGCGGCCACATTAGAAAGCATTGTTACTCTTAGACGAACCACTTGTTGATCTTAAAGCGAATTCTAGGGTGCAACAGGCGGCTAGATGCTATTGTATTAGCAACTTTCTGGATGGCGGGGGCCAGCGGCAAGCAGAATGTTAATCCTGACACCTAGCCGGAAGCTAGCTGCTGACTTAACCGGCTTCCGTGGATCTGCGTTTATTTTGACACCAGCCTTGTCACGATGTTCGTCTCCTTTGCACGATTATCTTCTTGCGCTCGCCGACACGAATAAGAGATTATTTCAGTAGATCTGTCCTCCGCATAGTCAGACCAGTCGTTCGACCGAGTTCTCTTCGACCGAGTTCCGTTCGACCTCGTTGTTTCCGTAAATTTGTTTCTTCGGTTGCTTGAGATCCAAAGTGTATGGTATTTTTGGCGATCGTGTTTGTTCAGCAGGCAACAAAGCGCAAGGACCGAGCTGCTCTTGCTCACGGGAAAATTCGGTGGAAAATAGAAACGTTCCGAGAACGAGACAAAGAGTGAATGGATTTACGTATGCATGTTGGAGGATGAAAAGTTCTCGCCAACAAGGAGAATTGTACGAGGTGTAGCGTATACTTGGAAGGTCAGGAAAATTCTTTTTTAGAATGTAAGAAGCGCAAAGTCCAGCAACTTCTTTCGATTAACCGTTGATGACGCGTCAAAAGACGCGCACAGATGCACGTGGCACGTTATTATTATATTTTCGCGCCAAGTGCGGTCGAATCGTGTCGCTGATTCAGCTTTTTCCTTTGTCTGCTTGAAGTTTCCACCGAATATTGTGGGCGTATTTTGAACAGCCCACACGCTCCAAATTCTCGTCTACTTGATATTTAAATACCTCGTTTGTTTGGCGCGGTGCATGCAGCGCGTGAAACGCGATATTTCTATTCATTTATTTTCACGATACCTTCAACTCTACTATATATATATATATTTGTCAAGCGAGACTGTACGAGATTCCTTCTATTCCGACGAAATTCTAGAGAATATTCGTCGATCGAAGCAAAGGAATGCCTAATTAAATGTAGCAGCGTTGTAAACTATAAATTAGCGAGCAGTGCGACGAAGCGATAACAATGACGATGCGAAACGATTGTAAGGAAGACGCCGAGAGCGCGCTATCCTACGTTAGAAAAGTATTTGCGCTCAGGAACATTGAATTTGCTCTGTCTCGTTAGTCGTCCTGGATTCCGATCTGCATTCAATAAAACCGCGCGTCAAATTTTCTGAAAATTATCGTCGTTCTAGCGGAGCGACTCGTATCGCGTCGGAAGCATCTCATTGTAACAAGCAAAGACAGAGAACACCTACCAGCGGGACAGAGAATTCGGTTTATTTCATATTCGTGGAGTTTGCATACGTACCCAGAGAATTATACGTTCAACTCTCTCCCTCTTTCTACTTCAAAGCGTCGGCATAAAACAAATCCGAGTCCGTTTCTTTCCTTCGAGCGAAAAACAAGGAGGAAGGAAAAAGCAGGGAAAATAAAGGGATAAGAAAGAGAACGGCGGTAAGAAAAAAGAAGAAGAAGAAGAAAAAAAAACGGGCAACTGTTATCGACGAAACTTCGTTGCTCGTGGAAGGAACTTTGCCGGAGACTTTTCTCCTTGGAACGAAGGAAGTTTAAAAACGTGCACAAAATGCTGTATTCACACGCGACACACTGCCAATGACGTTCCTATCGATCCATTCATGAACGCTTCCAGTGTTTTCGTTGTTGTGTAGAAGAATCGCGTGATCCTTGAAAAGACGAGAACTTGGCAAAACGAAACTTGTATAGTTGCACTGTCGGTTTTCACGAGATACTGAGACACACAGGGATCAGCGCGTTGCTGGAATCGGTCGGTCCAGGGTATACTGACACTTTTCGACGTCAGTGGCCAGACTTACGCTAGCGAAGCGGGTGCTATACTTAGACGGAGACCTTCGATTTCCGGCGGTATGTTTTCGACGAGAGATCCACGCAAGAAACACACCAGGACTTTGAGAATTCACGCACGCGTGCGTGTTTCATCGATGGACTCGCGTGTGCTACAGAAGCTTTTCTCTTCTGAACGAGACTGGCCACTCGAGAGAGAGAGACGAAAATTTGGTTTCGATCGTGAGACAGAGAGTAGAGGGAGAATACTTGGTTGCGTGAACGATCGAGCGAGAAGAGACAAAAGAGACCTTGATGTAAATATAACGTGTCTTTTGGAATCGTTGGTTTAGAAAATATCTGCCTTTTCATCTTTATTCTTAAAAGCTCGATGTTTCGAGTTAGCGTGGGATCTGAAGAATGTAGTATAGCGTTTCGGTGATATCGTCGATGTTACATTGTCTTCGCGTAAATCTAACGCGTCTTTCGAATCGTCGTTTTAGAAGAGATATTTCTTTTCATCTTCGCATCGAATATCTCGATTTGAAATAAAGCGATGAATCTTAAATACACGTAGCAAAGTTTCGATCGTATTATACGTGTTAATCCATCGGTGTAAATTTAACGTAAACTCTGAATTCGTAATTTTTCAAAGTATCTATCTTTTTATCCTCGCGTCGGAAACATCAACGTGAAAATTTTAATATTAAACGAAACGTGAAATTTTAACGACCCAGTAAAGTTTCGATGGCAACGGAACGTTTCCTGTACGTTGAAAAGGAACGGTTTCACTTCGGTTCATCGGTTGTTATTAAATTGGCCGATAGTAGCCGTTGTCAACGGTAGACCAGAATTCCCTTGTTGAATGTCGTTCACTCTAGATTACCCGCGACAATACCGGATTTGATTTCTAATTTCCAATTGTCCGTTTTGTAGCTGCGGATTGACGAGACGGGCGTAACGAGCGCCATTTAATAAAGCCTTCTGTTTAACGCCAGCATTAATATGCATTTTGTCGTTTCGCTGTAGATCGATGGAAATTCCTATTCAATTTCCTGTCACGACCCCGCATCGAAAATCAATAGGCAACGGTGAAAGTGGACCATTAGTCTGGTTATTGTTATTTTTCCGCGTCTTTAATTATACCGTTCCCGATTTAGAAGGAATTCGATATATCTGCGCGCGCGTGTATGTGTGTGTGTGTGTGTGTGTGTGGGGAAACGCATATTCGTCGCCTCGTGATCTATGACTTATTTATTAACGCGTTAACACGATTCGATAAATTTAGATGATGAATTCACAACGAAGATAATTGAATTAATATTTTCTACGTTGTACAATTTTTAGAACATTCTCGCCAAATCTTTTTCCTTGAATCGTACTTTCTATATCATCGTGATTGTCAATGACGCCGTTTTCCTTTCATATTTAATGGCTCGTGAAAATATTTGGACGTTTACCATCGAACAACTGTAATATGTATATGATGGATTTCAGAGTTGCCAGCGGATTTGGAAACAGTCGTATTCGTTTCTAAAGTATAGAAGACGAAGAGCGACGAAACTAGTTTAACGCTGATTAGAAATTATAAGTTAACCCGTTCATTGCGATTAAAGTTAAAACGATGCAACGGCATGCACGACGTCAGCCGTGAATCGATATCAATTATATTCAATCTGGCTGCAGGCCAAGCACCGAGGCCAATATTAAAGGCTAATCCAGATGATCGGATACAGTTGCGCCAGGAAAATTTTACTGAATTGCCTTCCTAACTGACTCTCGTTTTCCATCCGTTTGTACGATCAACTGGAAAAACCATTTTAATACCGCTACCCAATTGATTCAAGTAGTAGAACGATATTGCAACGCTGTCATAACTTTCATTTCCTTTTCTTATTATAACTTAACTTCATTGATCCCCTTTTGTTTGTCATCATTAAACCTAATCAGTCTAGCGTAACTAAGGAGAGAACCAAACATTCGTCGAGGACGTTGATAATTCTTTTTCCAAAGCAACAGAGAAAGAGCAACTTTTTCAACTTTGTGCATTTATAACGCGAGTTTGCGTAAATATCCGACGTCTATTTTGAAAATCTTTTGGCATAGTCTTACAATTTACGTTAAAAAGTCTACGCGATTCCATCCTCGTTGAATAACGTTGTTCGTCAGTGGAACGAAATTTTCTGTTAGGATAGTTGTTACGAAGTTTTGACTAGAACAGAAAAAGTTGTCGTCCAGAAATAGTGACATTAGCAAGAACGGGTTGCTGATCGCGATTCTATGCTCCTATTAGCGTCTAGCATCGGCACGAAAATCCATGCTAAAGTTAGCCACGTTAGGCACGTTCTCGATTCTCCAGCGCTGCGTATTCTCAGGCAGAGCTCTCAGAATAGCTCCGGCAGTATGCTGCTTTTCTTATCGACCTGTGCTTTTCTCTAGTCGGCAAGACAGCTTTCTACACGGGAATTTACCAGGTGGCTGTTTTAAGTCGGCAAAACTCGGTCGGAGATTGCACGAGGTCGATAACTGGGAATTTTCTTACCTAGTGGTGGCACTATTGTTACGATGAATGAGATCACGAGCGAGGAAAAGGATGCTTCGAGAGTTTGTCTAATTAAATTCATTGTGGTCTCGACACGCTGTATAAACGCGAACAGCTATTATCTTTATAGTAAGAAACGTTTCTTTTCAATTTTACGAATGCTTTTCTATTTTACAATTTCCGTCTTTGAAGAGCTTAAAATACCTTAAATACTCTCATAGACGGAATTCCATCCCATGCAAATCTCCTTTTACTTATCCTATCACAGAGATCCACAACGATTGCAAACAATCTTTCTTTCATTCGCTACTCAAGTATAATGAAACTTTCGATTCTACTTGTTTCGCTTCGTGAAACTCTTACTTTAAGAATATATCACGAACCTTTATCCCTGATAGCCTTAGAAATAACGGATAATCGTTACTTGCAAGGAGAATGGAGTACCGAAGGAAAGAAACATAAGTCAGTTTGATCGTTTCGGTGAAACAAATTCGTATCCACGATCACCGTGTTCGCAAATGAACACGATCGTTAAATGAAAATTGCTCATAACGCGGTCGGAATTTCATTTGGTCCAGCGAAAAATTTATGGAACGTCTATGACGGCGTTTATCGCGCGACATTGCAATGATAGATGTATTATCGAGCATAAAAAGGTTATCGCGGTATTAAATTCATTGTATCCTTTTATCGGTGTCACGGTTATATTTAATCGCATCACGATACGTTTATAAATCCGACTGGCGGGTGTTATCCCTGTGTAACGTATTTCCTGTCGGACTCAAAAAAAAAAAAAAAAAAAAAAAGAGAAGAAAGAAAGAAACGTCGATTCGTGTTGCCGGTTGTTTGCTTCAGTTTGTACCAAACACGTTCCCTCAACCGAACTCGTCGATAAATTGCCGTCGATACTGCGTTTCTTTCTCATTATGCGTAGTCGCGTGTTGTTACCATCCTCGTACGATGCCAAGATATAATTATCAGGCAAATTCAGCAAAACGAGGCCGAATCAAATACAGTCAGACAGCGGCCGTTTTCGTCGTCGTGATAACACACATCCATTATCGATTGTTAAATATTCGTCGCAGCGTGCGAAACGCCGGCAGTGGAAAGCCATTGAAACACCGAGGAATCGAAACAGTGGCCGTACCACCCGTTTCAGCCGGTCTATTTAACGTAACAAAACTATGTCTATTTATCAGCATCGACGAACCATTGTTCGCCCACCGTCTGTTTTAACCAGCTTCTCTCTATCGATTTCCCTTGGCCGAGGAAAAAAAAAAAATTCTCTGCACGTCTCGTATTTTGTTACCCTTTCTAGCTTTTCTAATTGACAAATGCCCGACCCCAATGTAGTCCCCAGCCAGGATAAATCTATATGAATTTTTCCACTGTCAGTCGACCGACTGAAAGTACTTTCGCCACTAGCTTTAGCCCTCACTTCTCCTTTTTGTTCATATTTTCCCCAGTGTATTTTCGCGGCTCTCCTTAGTTTTCCCGCTACTTTTTTCTCCCCCACCCTTTGTCGTTTCGGTCGCTGTTCGGTCGTAGTCACCCTAAACTTTCCTGATCCTCGTTTTGTCTCTCTTTCTTCCCTACATGATTCTGTCGATAACGCGCTGACACGTGACGAACGGTTTGCTACGCGCGTGACTTTCATCAATTATCGGCTGAATTTGTGAAACACCAAGAAAAAATATTGTTTCACGTTAAGGGAAAATTTGGTAACGTTAAATATTTCGTTTTTACATACAGTAGATTGTCGAATGTCTGTTTAGTTTATAAGATTCAATTTTTTCGTTGTCTAAATCTCAGTGTCGTTTCAACAAAGAAAGATGCTTGGCATGATCTCTGTGCATAAAATTGAATCGGACGCGTGCGATTGGATCGTGAAAAATCAAAGAGCGCAGCTGATTAATATATCCTAGGTCGATCGATAGTTGATCATAGTACGCGAATTTCGTTAAATTCCATGAAATTCTAGCTTCTTCCCATCTGCTTCGATGTACCAGTTGCGTCAGAATTTTCAATGCTGGACGATAGGTCGACCGTAACTCGAAGCTTTCGCTCGGAGGATTAGAGTTCTGCCAGCTCACGTTTTATTCCTTTCGAGTAGCCTCTTCTAATTTCATACGTCGTCTTAAACAGTCGTTTCGTGATTCCGTTCTCCTTCACTTTGTTCGCCTAATCTGCTGTTAAAGTTATACCGTTACGAGGGATAACGTGCTAAAAAGTACGGTGCAACTTCTTTTACGGCCACAGAATTAGCGCGGTGAGGCACGTCCCGAGTGTCTAAAATTGCGAACAACCATGCTCGAGGACACGGCAGAGCGATAGTCACGAACTGCGTGTTCATATTCGCATGGCACAGCCGAGCCTCGTAATTGCGTTGTAAAGTTTCGCCCGAGCCATTTCGTTTCCACAATTGCTACCTTTTATGAGATATTTCGTTCAAATAATGACGTTTACCTTTTTCACCCTAAGGGCAAAAGTCTATACATGTATCTCGGAGGCACGCCTCATAGATTTCCAATTCTCCTCTGGAGAAAATATTTTTTCAGTCAAATGCCACATTGAAATTTTACCATGACGGTTGATCGATAAAAAAAGCCAGTTTAGAAAACGGATAAATGCGTGGTCTCTTTGCCGAGGCAAGATAAACACCAGTTAGGTAATGTTTGTTTTTCTTTAGTCACGCGAATCCATTCAGCTTTGCGACGAATCAGAAAGCTTTTCCGTGACATTCAACAGCAGGAAGTCCTTTTACCTTTGGGAAAACTGGACGCTATCCGTCCACGGCGAATTGCCCACGGCGCGCCGCATTATCATTGTGCAACAATCGTACAGAGAAACGTATTATTTGAGAACATCGCGCTGTCCCAACGAGAACGCGCTCTTATCGTTCTCATTTCTGCCACTGTTGCATTATAGGAGTCAGCCGATTTGGTGGAAAATTCTAGAAATAGCGAGTCGTAATTTAATCGGTTTACTTCGTAACAGTTTTCGAACAATTTCAAATAATTTCCTTTCACGCGAATCCACGAAGAATTCTGGATATGAAGAGTCTAAATTTAGTCGGTTTACTTCACAACTTTACTTCACAAATTTTCAAACAATTTCAGGTAATTTCCTTTCGCACGAATCGACCAGGAATTCTAGATATGAAACGTGAACGACTTATTCTCAAATTATCCTCAGATGATTTCCCTTTCTTTCGCTCGGTCATTCAATTTGGTGAAAAATTCTGGTAATGAAAAATCGAAACGTGGATATCGTATTTTCGAACAATTTTCGTACGATTTCGCACGGTCTTCTTTCACAAATTTCTCTTCCACTTGATCGGATATTTGTCTAAATATCTACCTTATTAGGATGAGCTCTGTGTTATGCTTTCGTTGCTTTGTTATTATAGCCTAACGACGCTTGTCAAGGGATATGTCGAGTAGTTTATGAAGAAGGATGCTTGTTCCGGATGCTGCTTTTGCTCCCGTTGTCGTCCAGGAAGGTGATTTAGCGGTTGTGACGTGTGCAAGCACAGCGTGTTTTCTAATGAAATTATTGAGAAAGAACGGGGCGAGAGCGATACCCACGAAGAAAACCGTCGGAGGATCGAGTAACAAGATCAACGGAGCGTAACTTAATTCAGTGTTTACTCGCTATCATGTGAAGACAGTGGATCTAAAAATCTCTGGCTTAATCTCGCGCGGAATATACGACCCTTATAGAATATTTTGCCCTGTCTATTATTTATTATACCAGCCGTCGCCTATAGTATGAATAATTTCGAAATATTTCCAACATTCTCGCGAAGTTATTCGCGCGATAAAAAACTGAAATTTGACAAAAGCGTCCGCGGCGAAACAATGGTCGAAAAGCAGCAGCGGCGTTGATTTACGTGTCGGTCGGGCAATTTTTTCAGCTTCATCCCGTGGCAATGTGTGGCCTCGATGTTGCTACAATAAGAGTCACTAGCTCTCGTTTTTTCCACGTCGTTTCTTTCTCCGTTATATATATATTTTCCCCCTTTTTTTTTCTTTTTTACGTGACTGGTTGATAACAGAGGTCGAGCAATATTTTAAAGCACGTCATAGCGTTTTGCGCGTCAGCGTGGCAAAAATCACGGCGTTAATATAAAAATTCTAACGCCGTTTCTTTTTGCATCCCTTCGCCTACCCTCTGTCCCCCCTTTCCACCTTTTCCTACCCATTTTCCTCTATTCTTTGGCGAGTCCGCGAAAATCGTGCTTACACGCGTGTTGCACATCGTCGGCACCGCAACCACGTTCGTGTAAAAAACCACTATCGCGTTTAGAACGACGCAGCGGTGTGCACGTGGGATGTAGATTTGCGAGCACCGCTTCTGACCGCGAAGATCGTGTCGCAATAACAAAACGGAGGAGATTTAAGGCTTCTTTGGCCGCATTGTTTATCGCGTTACAGCTACGTTCTTCCGTTGGCAACGGTTCAACGATGTTTGTTCGTCTCTTTCTCCAGAGCCAGCAAATAGAAGCAAAAGTCGTTCGGTTCTATCGGACGATACAGCTTGTTTGCGCTTGGACGAAGATAATTTCACAACGGGCCCGACTGTGGGCGGACTTCGTTAGGAGGTAGCTCGTAATTCGAATAATTAGAATTCGCGTCTGGATTTCCGTAATATTTCATCATCCGATTCAACCAGTCTGATTTATCTAAGTTTCCCTGGCGAAGCGACCTTTAAATCGAACAATTTATGCGTTCCTCGAAGCCGAGAATTCTGTATTCTTTGTTCTTATTGTCTGTCTATTTCTTATCGCTGGAGAAAGGATTGATACGATGGCGTAGAACAGGGCACACCTTACGGATATCAATGATTTTGAAATATGACGGGTTGAAAATCATAGCGAGGCAAGTCAAGACTTTGAGAAGGTAGATTTAGACGCGTATTTTCCTGCTAAAAAATAACGCTTTTTTAATTTCGTAATTAATCGGCTTTTAACGTTATTCTCTGTCGCGATACGTTTCAACGACTTTGAAGAACCATAACTTCTACCAATATTATTATACGAAAAAATAGCAACGGTGCGACTTTGTTCGCGTGACTCCGTATAATAACGAAAAAATTGGATAATTTATCAGGTAGCTGGACAGTCAGTAAGTTACGATCGACGTTCGAACGAATGTTAAATCGATAGGAGTTCGTTAGGCGATAGAACGGTTCTCTTCCACCTTCTTCTCGTTCCTCCATTTTTCCTGCATATTCGCTGAATAGAATTCGTACCATCGTCCAATGTTTAATTACGAGAAGACGTTCCAATATTGACGTTGTTCGACGCGCCCGATGTCGATGAGTTTCCAACAATGGGATCTTATAACTTCCGCGTATAATTTCCGTGAAAATGATCACGAGTTCGAACTTGAAATCTCAGACAATGGGGGATGAAAGTTGCGGAACGATATTCCGAAGTAATATGCACTCTATATAGACTCTCCTGCCAGCTGTATAATCTATAAGACACCCTTTGTACTTGGCAGCCGTGTAAGACTGGTCCACGAAACAACGTTAAACAGCTTGGTGATAAAACTCCATAAAACTACGCTCTCCTTAAGAACCTATATATCGATCGACGAGTCGATATCGAGAAGGCGAAAGACTGCCAGCAACGTTGATTTATCGTTGGTTACACGATGTATAACATCTTGAAGTATTCGGACGTTTGTAAAGTATTGCAGATATCTAAAAGATATACTTCGAAGGAAACTCTTGGATCTAATTTTGGCACGTGATATTATTTCAGACAATCGCATGCAGATAGTGGATATTCATGAAACAGGTAGTTAATATTTGTTGCTATAAACGAAAGATTAACGATTAAAGTTGGACGAAAGTTGATCTTCTGTAGAGAGATTCGAGTTAAGTGACTTGAAGCGTGTTTATTCGCTTCGGTTTAAATTTGGCAGACCATTTGATCGCAAGTTTGATACCAAGTATCCAAATACTTGTAACTTCTGCAGGAATACCGCGAGCACGAGATTTAATTAACGTCGCGGACTGTCGAGAAGTCGATTAAAAATTTTTTTCAACTTGCAATCCATGTCTTTCTCGCAGAACTTTTAAATGGCTTTTTAATTGAATTATACGACGGATAGTTAATTAATTTCTTAGAAAAAGCCACGACGACCGGGCTGCTGAACGCAGCCGATTAATCGAACCGTTCTTCCTCATAATCGGGCGGAAACGCGGTGGCACAGAGACGCTCGAGTTTCTCCAGGCTCCGCTCTCCTTCTTTGCAATTCTAATATTTCTCTTCCATCGTTGGTCCCTTAATTACGCGCTTTGTAAATATTTCACCGAGAGGATCGAAAGGAAATCAGAGGTTAAGGATGGGTAAAGCTGGAAACGTCGATTGTACCGGTTGATCTTAATTTTTTAGTCACCGTCTGTCGAGTTTCGGTGTCCGTTGCAAGTTCCGTCGGGCGTTAAACGTTTCCAGCCGAGATACGCTCTGATCGTCGATTTATATTTGACTGGGGCGCACATTACCACGGAGTTTTTCAATTAATTCGATGCCATTATACTGCCGGTCTTTATTCAGAGCCGGGTAGAAGTGGGTCGTAGGTTGGTGGTCGACAATACAGCACTGCCAGAATCAGAACTATGCCGAGTCAACAAAGAGATAATCATCGTGCTTCGCATTGTTAATCTTAATTAACGCGGCGGCGTAGATCAGGAATACAATATCGTAAGAAGTTCCCGCGTTTTATTCCAACGAAATTGCGGAACAGGGTTTGAACTTAATTGGACGGTGCCACCTCATTCGTGAGACCACCTCGAGGCTAGAGGTGATCTCGAATAAAATGAAATTTTTTTCTTTTCTTTACCGACGACGATGAGAAAAGAACAGAAGGCGGCTGCCAGTGGGGACAATAACCAACGACAAAGACGTTGCTTGCCACCGTTTTCTATGCTACGCCGTTGACCCTTTTGTTTTCATCGATTCGCTTTGCTAGCCCTTTCTTCACCCTGAGATAAATCAACGGTTCTTCAATCTACGATACGACTGAGGATTCGATCGAGAATTCTCGATCGAGACACGATTAAAGAGCGAGCAGCAATTTCTTCGATCATAACGTTCCCGTGTTTCGCCGCTTTGTGCAACCCTTTGATGTCAGTAGCAATACCGGTTGCCAGCTTTGCTACGAACGTTTGTTAGGGCGATATCGAGTGGATGCATTCTTCGAGTCCCTTCGCCAACTTATCTCTTTGCTATCCCCTCCGTGGCAAGGTTGCATAGCCGCATGATTTTCGTAATTGCTTATGCAAGAACCACCGTTCAGACTATTCTCGACAGATTTGCATAACGCATAAGCAAGCTACGTAACAGGGTTGTTTGATATTATCGTTTCCATAAGATGATTCAGACGAGCAGGCTGTTTCTCGTTCGCTGCTCGTTGCAACAGACTCCAATTAATCAACCTTCTCTTTTTATCTTTATACCGGACGTCGAATATCATCCGAATGCGTTATGAAGCTATCGTGCAGGATGAATATCTGGTTTTTCTTCGTCGTTATTTTTCACGGAAACGTCGCGTTGAAAAAGTCGTTAGCTCGTGGCGGAATACGGATTGAATAATTTAGCGCGTTTCCTCCGCTAGTTGTTCACGCACTATTTATTTTAATTTATATCTCGCACGTTCTTCTATTCAAATGTTATGCCGGCGCATTAATATACATTTGTAGTCGAGCGATATATTACTTGAGAACGTGCTTCCTTGCCTTCTCTCCGTCGACGCGACGCGACGTGAAGGGATCCACCTAACGCGGGGTAATAATGCGTGCCTCGAAAGCCCGCAGAAATTGCCGATATATACCGTGATCGTGAAACGAGATGCCGTTTACAGCTCGCAGCCGGATGGGTTTCGCAGGATTTTACGACAAGACAGAGCTTTGTCCGCGATTAATTTCACGAAAAGTTTCGACGAGCTGTTGAACACAGGTGGATAAAGCAGCAGCCGAATAGAATTTCGTCGGCACGTTAACGGCGAATTTGGCGCCTTTGGCGCACGCCACGTTCAAAGGGTAAATCCGAGGAAAGAGTGGCCCGTAGAAATAACAGCGGGTAGTCGCCGATTGCAGGGAAGAGTGGCGATAAGCGAAGCGTTTGAGTTGGTACGAAACGGCGATCTATTATTCCGGAGCATTTTAATGAAAATTCTCGCAGCGACCGAGGGGATGTGGCACGAGATTCAAAGAATAACGGGGAATGAATAAAACAGCGATGCGTCAGGAATGGGTGAGACCGGATCTTCGTCTGGCGTGAATGGTTTCTTTGCCATTCTCGTGGAAAATAAGAGACGAACGGGCAGGAATAAGCTCTCGTTGCCAGTTCGTGTGAGAATAGATAGAGACGTTGACGGGGGCCGCATCACCTTGACGGGATGATTATACCACATTTTACGTCACGGCTTTGCGCAGCGTGTCACGTTTAATACCGTAATTCCTTCTCTCCTTAACGCAGTGCTGGGATATCGATCTTGCACTCGAAAAGGCAAAGAGAGGGATGCTTCCTCGCGCCAGCTTTCGTATTTCGCTATCGTAAAATTTCGAACATAGTTCCGACGGAGTCTCGATACGCGTCGTCTTCTATGAATAAGTTTCGTTTTAGGAATTGCCTTTACTTAAAGCGTCGATAGTTTCGCTTAGCTTTTACTAGGAGCCAGATAGAAAGAACCGGTAGCACGAGAGTTACACGGCGAAAATGAACCCACGAGAGAAGAATGGTTCGAATAGAATGGAAAACCGTGTAATTGGCCGCGTTATTCTTCTAGCTTTCTAGTTTCTATGGACTTTACTGTCCCGATTGCTTGCCAGGTTAAAAGATTTAAAACGATTTAAACGATAAAAGCCAGAACATGGCACGTAATTTCGGCGGTGATGTTCCTTCCAAAGTCGTGATTCTACCGACTGTGTCCCCATACGCTTCCCAGTTTCGCGCTACGTGTTTGATCAATTAATCCATTGTCCCAATTGACCAATTAACCCTTACGCTAATTGGCGATTTGCCGTGGTTTTAGCAGAATAATGGAATGAACGATACGCGTCTACAGCGATACGAGACTAGCTCGCTGAATATTCTCTCTATGATCTGTACGAAAAGCAGAACAAAGGAGGGCGAGCTTTCTGAAAGAGAATAGTAAAGAATCGAGCGGGCCATAAATCAAACCAATCTTTATCTCCTTAATTTCTGTTTAATCTTTCCTCATTAATTCGGCATGGAAGTAGCAGGTTGTCATAGGTAACGTGGTGTCCTTACGTTGAACTTTTAAAACTTTTATCAGATATAGAAGCGATCAATAATAATGAATTCAAGAGGTTCCATTTTTCTCCTCTTTTTTTCATTGCGACACTATTTTATAGGAGAGCAATTTGAAAATTCAATGTATCGATTAATTCGACAGTAAAATCTATCTTTGGCCAATGCCAATGTTTATAAAGTCGAGATGTTAGGATTTGAAGAGATATGTTTAAATGTTCAAATAATTTCTGGAGTACGAGTTTGTGCTGTTTCAAGTTTCTTTTTCAATTCAATAAAGATAGAATTAAAGATTATGCTATATCTGTTTTTTATCCTGTCGTGGATATTTTTTATCTGTTAGATATTCACGAAATATCAGTTAGTATTTCATGAAAAATTTGGACATTGGCGTATAGAAATGTCATTATAATCATTTCTAAATACAATTTAAAATTATTCTTTTTTGATATAGAATATACAATCGTCTAGAAACTCGATATTACGTTTAACGCTTCTCGCATCAAGCCATACAAATAATATTAATACCATTAATCGTTTAGGCTGATATCAGTTACTAAGTTAAGAATTATTAATTAGATGGTAGTTAGTAAGATAAGATATTGGCTAAATTAAACCAACATAACACCCATTAGCATACTTTCTTTCCAAGTGGTATAAAATTGTGAAAATTAACAAGAATAGACTATCATATTTCTTCCATGTAATTTTCTTATGGAATGATCTAATATTAGATATCGCCAGAAAAAAATGATATCCTCGAATTTTTTTTCACGCCAGTCTGGTTGGTTTTTCGTAGGTTTTTATCAGCGATTTACCGTGGCTGTATAAGGAGAACGAAGGAGGGTGAGCCGAGTAACTCAGGCGAAAAAAAAAAGAAAAGAAAGAAAAAATTGCGACTCGATCTATATAAGCGGGTCTCGCTAACGATCGTGACCCTATCATTACTTGTATCGCGTTGTAACGTGAACTTAGCCTCGGGCAGTTCGTTATAGATGTGCCATGTCGCTTGTCCGCCATCGAATCCCTGGAACGGTTGAATTGTAACAGCGGATAATCGTTGAATTTACGAACGCCACGGTCGTTTGCATTCGGCCCTGTCTGCTAATGAAATTTATGGTGGTCGGTTTTGTACAGTTTCGCCGTTGTGATTGGCGCAGACGAGACTTATTCTACGTTCTGTGGACTCTGTACTTCCGATATGCGGGTATTTGCATGCACGAAACTTTCGCAGAGTTTTGAAACGTCCCGTCTTGAATCGCTTCCAAAAGTTTTCAGCAAAACTTCCGACGATTTAGTCTCGAATTTTCAAATCTTCGACGTTTCGATTCAAATTCTCGTGCGGTTAAATTTCAATTTCTGACGGTGTCACGTACAAATTTCCAAATTTAAAGGCGCTTTTCATCGGTGTATATGAAAGTCGGTTGGCGCGTCATATTCTTGACGCTAAATCTAAACGAATCGAATTCCCACTTTAAACTCCTGATCTTCGAACCTCCGACCGACTATAGTTCGATTCTTCCAACGGTGTCACATTCAAATTTTGAAAGAAGTCTAAACGTTCGCGTTTATTCAGTTTATCCGAGCGTGTTTCCATCGGCGTACACAAAGCCAATTGGTGGCAAAATGTTCTTCAGACTAAATCCGTGTCCAACGGTGCACACAGGACTAGCTTAAATCGGCCAGCCCGCCCAAAATTGGATCACTTCACCGACAAGGGTCGAGTGGATAAGCTCTCGCAGTATTCACTCCTTTAGTGCTCTTTTAACGCTTTGCTTCTTGTTCCTTCTTCTCTTCTGTCTTCTTCCTTCCCTTTCTTTTTTTCCCGCTCTCCGGCGGCACTGCACGCGTGAGAGCACCGCAAACGGCAGGGGGTTGGGCGCCTGTGAAAGGGTGCATCGTGGACTAACGAGGTACAAAGTGCAGCTAGTCACGTAATAAATGTCACAGAAGAAAGAAGAGCAACTTCTCACTCGTGGCTTTGGTGACGTTGCAAAAAATCGAGATAATCACCCGGTATTATTAGAAGTGGATATTTGGCTTCTGTCGTGATTCTGTTTGCGTTCTTTATCTTCTTCTTTCTTCGATGTACCCACTGCTCTTGTGTACTGCGTAGTGTTCTCTTTAGCTCAGTATCCCGCCAATTTATATTTATTCATATTGATCGAAACTTTGCTATATGATTGGTTACGTTTAATTATTCCTTCGATCGAAATAATTCATTTTCATTCCCGTTAGAGAACCAAGTGTGCCGAGTTGATTAAACAATACGAACGACGAATATGAGATCGATTGATTAAATGTATATATGTATACGTATATATTAAAAAAAAAAAAAAAAGACAAAGGGGCGTATCGATGGTGGAAATGAGATGCACGTTAAACGAGCAATTTAAACATGGAAAATTGTATATGGAAAAAGATACGTTCGCTGTGGGACGGTCGGTGATAAAGCTAATTAACCGCGGTTGTAAACAGTTTATGCCAGCCAACTTAGAGATGAAACGGGCCAAACAAGCCGCACAGCCGATGAAATCGATGTAAAGCTACATGATGTCAAATTAAACAGTACGAATGGCTGGTGATGGTTTTAGCCGGTCCGGTCGAGCTGCGTTAAAATCGTATTTAATGACTCGAGCGAAAAGTGAATACCGAACGAACGCGATGTTTTGTTAAACGAATATTAAAAAAGGCCATTATTTGCCTGCGATAACGAAAACCGATGATCAACGCGTGGCGTTTTATTAAAATTTTTTAATTCGATCTCTCCTTTATAGGAGATCTCTCCTATAAACCGTGATTATGACAAAAAATTGTCATTATGTTCTATTCTGGCGAAGGTGACACGACTTTTTGACCTTTCTAACGTTAGAGAATTTTTTAGTTACGGAAGATAATTTATCGCTGAAATCGGGAGACGATTCTCGACAAATTTTCTATCGGGTCGTGTAACAAATTTTCTCGCATTTCTTTAAAACATCGTTACTTCCATTTAAGAGCTATTTAAACAACGACGTGTGCATTCGTTTGTTCCATTATCCCTCGCATATGGAGAAAAGCTCTTGCTCTTTCATTCCAGGTATCTTCCTTAGTCGTATTAAAATATTTCTATTTTAATTTTGGCCGCATTTGGGGAAAGATTGAGAATCGCTGATCGCCGTTATATAAATGTTTATATATCGCATTTGACAAAATTAATATTTCTATAGTACAATATTTTACAAAATAGCACACCGAAAGACGAACGAATACATCAGGCAACGAAATATTTTGATCGTCCTTTTTGAAATAATTCTTGTATCGGATTAACGCTACAAGTTATCATGGCGTAACCCATAGGTCAACGATAACCCAAGGTATCATTGGCTTAGCGTTCCATTCTTCGATCTCGATTTCGATGCAACGTATCCCTCCTAAGGGTAGCGCGCCCTACCTTTCAAAGAAACCACGACGTTTATGGAATCGTAGTAGCGACGTAAGTACTCAGATTTCCATGATAAAGGGCGGTTATTTCAAGAAACGTAGGAAACGAAGAAATTTGAAAGTCCACTCAGCGTACGTGTCTGACTTTTGTTCGGACGCGTGCTACTGCCGATCGGTATATCTGCGATTTTCCTCTAGATTTATGACGCTGTTCCTTCTCTCGATTCTTCCATTCTACTATCCGTTTGATCGGCCAAAAATAACGTATCTATATAGCCAGTCATAAGTATCGGGACATCTATCCGTTACGTTTATTCGATAACAAATTTATCAGCCTCAACAAATTCCATTTCATTTAATATTTTATATCGCTAGGCAGATATGCCGCTGAAACGACAGATTTACAGGGAAATAACAAGAGGATAAAAACCGACTGTGTTATTGAGAAACGTAAAATAATTTGCGTGCTGTTTTATCGAGATACGAAACCTGTACAGTATGAAATATAAAGCGTTATACAGCTTGGGAATACAAATCATATTTATATAGTTTTAGAAAAAGCAATGTCTAAAGCCGAGAATATCGGATAAGATCGATGATAATCGAGATCGTCTCCGAAAAGAACAGCCGAGACGAGATACTGGAAGCCGATATGAAACCGGAATAGATTTTGCCAGAAGAGACTATCTATCAAAGATTATCATCGAATTGAAGGAGCAAGTACGCGAGAGGACTTCATTTATCGACGAAGATCTCGTAATTATTAAATTCTTCGGGGGAGATTCTTTAACAATTTAAATGAGACACTGCAGCTTCCTCTGGCAAGGTTTAGTTCTTCAAGTGGAGAAGGCTCCTCCGCTCTGCTAATGAAAATCGAAAGGACGCTCGAAATTAAATATTTCTGTCGGCGCTCGTTTCGCTGCTATAAGAGGGTTTACGAAAACACGCCGTTATTTAAGCAAAGCTAATTAAATTATAATTATCCCAAAGTAATCAGCGAGTATGTTAAAGTAACGATGCTGTTCATGACAGGTAGATTTCCTTGGGGAAGAAGGAAATTGAACGAGAAACGAATTTTTCATGCGGTTTAGGGCCTTCCGAAAATATTACGGTCGTGTTGGGATAGGAAAGCAAGTCGTCGAAGATTCATCGACGGGAAACCGGAGTGTTTTTCCTTGATGAAAAATGGATTTCCATTTGTACGAATACGTCACACATGTCCACCGTAAACGCTGAATACAAGGAATCTATTTTTCTTCTGACAACGACTCCTGCTAGATCGTGTCGTGGATCAATCTAATGTTTCCCTGTTGGATAGAGATTTTTAGGGAACCAGGGAAACGTGATGTATCGTTCGGTGGATATCGTTCGGACGATGAATTTTAACGTAGTATGGTTTATTAACCTTTCGATAACGTAGGAAAATGACGATGAATTTAGAACAATTTAGCAAATAATTGTTTTCTTCGTCGTTAAAATTTCTTGCATATCTGGTACCAGATATTTCCAATTTTTGTAAGAAATATATGTTAACAATAGGACGACTGGCTGGTTTCGAACGTCAGTTTCATGTTCACAATTAACAGAAATACGGTTTTTCCAAATTATGTTTTTCTCTGAAGAAGTATAAAGGTCAAAGGAGTAAATGATTAGAGAAATGTACAAGCAGATAAATGGAGCATGTATGTTGTGTATTAATAGCCAACACTGGAAGCGTAGCGGATCGCGGGTCGCCATAACGTTAATAATAATCGCGTGAGATATGCTGACATTTTAGATGTTATGTTTACAGCAGTGTCCTGGCCTTCTTCGTGCTATATCGCAAAAGACCACGTCGGAAATGACTCGGAGGATCGTAACAATATTCATAAAGAATTTAGCAATCGTTATCGTTTATAATATAATTGGTAAAATTAATATTAGCCAGTTTAAAATTGAAGAGTCGTGCGATGCATTAATTCTGAACCGACCAAAGCCAAGTATTACACGAGATATCGTATAACTTGGGGAGATATTAGTTTCAGCAAGGTTAATGCTATAAAAACTTACTGCTCTCCAATGTGCAATTCCTAAATTAGAGTGCCGGCAATAAAAGCTTGGAATTGAATTTCGCAGATAGTAGAGATTCGCGAAACCGTAGAAAATAATTCACGTACGAATGCAATCTTCGATCGGAATGATCAAACGAGAAGGGAAACAAACGGCTAGCATTGTTAACAAAGAGCGGAAGAGCGGATATTCGAAAGAACCAAGAGAGAATATCGTGGTAGCGCCGTAGAAATCTAATCCGAAAGATAATTCAAAGGCGAATTTATCTCCGCGAATGGCGTGCAACCGATCATACGTGACTTTTGACGTATCGGCCCGGTTATCGGTACGAAATTTATTCTTATCGAAGAACGAATAGCTCTGGTATAAACTAGCCCGGCCAGGTCACTGGTAACGAATGTATGTACACGTGTAACGAATGTTTAAATTCGAATTGTAGATCCCTGTCGGCCGGTTGACATTTGCCTTTGAAACACTGTGAATTTATACTCTTTGCCCGTTATCTCGTTCAGCCACTGCAATAGACTCATTAGTTAATTGATATAAAATATTCGTTGGGACAGACGATTTTACACGACAGTTACTTTCTCCGTTCTACGTATTCTTTGTGTTCTCTTGCTGGTCGTGAGGATTTGAACGAGAAGAAAAAGAAAAAAAAAAAATAAAAAAAGGAAAAAGAACTGAAGTGGACGCGTTATCGCAAGTTGGAATTTCCATTCGAGCTAGAATTAGCGGAACGGCCATGGTTCTTGTGAAAAACGAACATTAATTAGTAAAACGAAACGTGGCACATTTAATTGCGCTAATTTGGGTGTAGATAGGTCCGCTCGAGGCGCAACTTCCTGCGTTCACTTTTTGTGAAGCCGTTTCGTTAATGGCGACTTTCAAATTCAAAAGCTTCGTTTTCCATTTTTCCCCCTTTCGTTTCTCCTTTGACTTCTTTCTCCTTCGCTCACTCTACGTGCCGTGCTGCTTTCTGGGCGACGAATAAAAATTGCCGCGAGACCTCGTCTCATATCACCGAA
Organism: Bombus affinis; assembly: GCF_024516045.1. Taxonomy (NCBI): domain Eukaryota; kingdom Metazoa; phylum Arthropoda; class Insecta; order Hymenoptera; family Apidae; genus Bombus; species Bombus affinis. The sequence goes on along the minus strand of NC_066355.1, from coordinate 7,299,960 downwards.
GTTTTTCCAGCGTCGTTCGAAACTGCGGCTCGTTGATTCACCGAGGACGAGCGCTACTGTAAAATGATTCTCTCGTCTACGTTGGTAAAGTTTTTTTACAAGAGAAGGGTCGCCGACGATTCCCTGGAAATTACAGTTTCACGCGACGGTGGGATTTGAACGCGATACCTCGATGAAAAGAAGTAATTAGAGTTATTTCGTTTCTGAGCGGCGGATAAGAAAGCAGGCGCTTAAAACGCGAGGGAAGATTAATTAGCCGCTCATTTCGGATGAATAACTACCACGGTAAATAGGAAAACAAATGTAGCTCAGCGAATCGAACGTTTCATTTCTCTTCTTCAAACGCGGATTAAAGCGCTCGAGTTTACAAAGTTGCATCTTGAAACCGGTCCAACTGTTACTCTGCTTCAGCTACGAGCAACACAATAACAGCTTTCGAGTAAAACCAGAGTTTATGAATCATTTCGAAATTAAACATTTCAAACGCTTAAATTCAATCCTTCGATGGTTAAATTTAAATCACTGAATCCGAATGCCCCAATAGTCGAATCCAAACTTTCAATGGTCAAATTGAAACTTCGCAATTCCCGCTTCCAGCTACTAAATTTAAATTTCTAACGATCGCACTGAAATTTTTCAATTCAACTTTTTAATGGCCGACTTTCAAACTTTTGAATTAGCATCCCGAACATGGAGATTCAAATTTTTACATGGTTTCCGGGGATATGGAAATTTTTCAATCCTTAAATTCTACATCTTATAATTAAGATAATTCCGACAAGGAAACAAAAAAAATTGTCCGTCTCATTTCACATGTTCATGAAGCAGCTTCAGGTAAAGAAACGAAGAGCGTTACACGTATCGCGATATCCACGTTCGAAACTTATGACCGAACCGATGATTTCGCAAAATCGCAAGAACGAGACTACGACGTGTTGATTAATCAAACAGGGTATGCTTGATCGGAATGTTATTTCATTGGAAATATCAGCGCGTAGGAACGGCGCTTAAACGCGCGGAAAATATTGCCAACATCGGCTTCTAAAGCGATTCATCGTTCAGCCCGTTTGAGAGAAAGCAAATTTCCTGAACACGCGATAATTGAATTCGTTTGGGAAACACCGTTTCTACCAGTCCAATTTTACAGCTTGTAGACGTGTCTGCGGCTATCCGATAATATTTTTTAACCCGACATTCGCCACTTCCAGTCAGCTGGCCAGCTCTGCCCGTGCACATTTATCGTTCTGTATTTATTCGGGCGCAGTTTTTCATTTTCACGCGAAAATTGAATCGTCTAATTGCGTGCATCAACCGGTGAACGATTAACCGTCTGTATCATTTCGTCGTCTGTTTTACTGTTTTTCTTTCTTTTCTTTTCTCTTCGATCGAAACGTTTCGATCGTAGGCAAGAAGAAGGAAAGCGAAAACGGTGGCGAGAACGTAATACTTTAAAGAATCATAAGCCTCTCGGACGAAGATTGATTGGGCCTAGATTCATTTATTCGCCCACCTCGTCTTAATAACTCGGCGAAAGCAGCTGCTATACCATTATCCTGGCAAACTTTCGGACGTTCCTTTTGCTTTGAGAAACGGCCGTTGATAAGGATCTAACGCGAGATTAGAATTGTAACGAAGGCTCATCAATAATCTTGGCTGAATTTCCATGGCATCGATCATCGGGACGAAGCGAAATTTTCACGGCAAACAGTATCGCGAATCTGAAATTCACCGTTCCGTTCTAATAAAAATGTCGGTAAAATTCCACTTTAGTTAGGTAAATGTTTTTCTAGCCGTCAATCCCTGCTTTATTGAATTTTTAATTCACAATCATTCGGGCAAACTAGGCTGCCGGGTTATGGATTGCAAAACAAGCATAACGTACATGTAACGTGTGGTTAGCGTTTCGAGAATCGATCGGGAAATACGAGAAGAGCTTACCTGGTAGACTGTGACCGCCTTACGGCGGCTTCTTCCGGTTGGGGGCCCTCTCTATGGGGGCCCCAAGTGGTCACACCCGTCGTTCACCAATATCCGGCGCTGTGACAGCTAGAAATCAAATCACCACTGTTAAACGAGTCGTCGCGCGAACACGGAACTATGATCACGTAACCACCAATTCGACGCGCGATACAATCGGGAAACCGTGGTTATTCTGTTTGTTCTCTCGCCCCTCCCACCCATGCTATATGTTGTGTTTTAACCATAAACAAATATTTCGACGATTCGGCGGAAACTAGTAAAACGAGAGGTAAATATAAGTTGAAGCGTTAGGTAGAATGATTCGAGTAAGTGGATCGTATCAGTATGCGGCCAGGCGGGCGACCAGTTTTAAGTAGATGAGACGCATTCCTGGTCAGACGCGATTGCACGTTAACCCATTAAGGACTTGTCAATCTGATTTGTAACGTCTTTTTAGTCTAATCATAAAGTTTCAAAGATTTCTCCGATATTTCTTTCATTGTTATCTCTTCTTCCGGCTAGAGTTTACAATTGTACGAAGTGTTCTAAGAATTTTATGATTAACTATTTTCCATTTAAATTATACAACTTCTTTCTGTGTTTCGAATTTGTGCAGCGGACTTTTTCAATGCACCTATTTGTTTCATAGATTTTTTGTATCTCGTCAAAACAGTAATTTTCGCTTTTTGGATAAACTTTAGTAACGTTCGTCAAATTTACTATTTTGTCCGTTTGGTTCTGAATGGGCTCGACCAAAGCCTTTCACAACCATCGTATCCTGCGGATATTTCGAAATATTTCACAGAAATACCAGCAATTCATGATTCCCGTAACGAAATAAAAGTGCCTTCCATTCGGCGCGGGAAGTATCTGGCGCAGAAATCATTTTGCCAATGAATTACCGGTAATCCAGGAATCAGCAATTTCCTTGGCGAAAGAGCGGGAAGAACAGTTGTCACGTGGGGATGATCTCATCCCCCTTCATGCTCCAACTTTAATCGCGCCTCGCTCTCTTAACCTGGACGATCCTGTTACACCACACTCACCCGACATTCCAACATATATTTTTAATCGTAGTTTCTCTCTTTCTCTCCCCCCTCCCTTTCGCTCTCTTTCCTAATTATTCGAAGCGCCAACACGAGGTGACACGCGTCGACACGGTTTCCCAATTTAAATCGCACGCCGGATCGATTGCGTCTCGCGAGATCTTCGGCACGGCCGTTCGGAAAAAGACACGGCGACACGTTGGAACGACGAAGAGGAGCGACGTGGAAGGAGTTTGCGGAGAAATAGAAAAAAGGAAAATGGACGAAGGGAGGTTTAGGGTGGGTGAATGAGCGGCCGCGGCACGGAAGAAAAAGCAGAAAATGGAAGGTCGTGTCGCGACGCTTGATGAGGATCTTTTCCTCGTTGCCACGGCGGTCGTGGAGAGCGTGGAAAAACTGTAGCGAGAACGAAGCGAGTAATTGGACACCGGCCGGCCATATTAGAGCACGGAGAGACAGACGAAGATAGTGGGATCGAAGGACGGGACGTGAGAAACGCGGAGAAGGAATAGAAGCTGCGCGAACGCGGAGCAACGAAGAGAAGGGAAACCGGCCGGATAGAGCGAGAGAATGATAGAAAGGGGGGTTAAAAAAGCGGAAAAAGAAGAAAGGCGAATCGGATAGAAAAACGACGAAGAGGGAAACGGTTGGTCTAACAGGGGTTGGGTTCGTGGAAAAAAGAAAAGAGAGACGAGACGAGAAAAAAAAAAGAAACCGGCGAACGATCGTGGTACGTGAAAAGCGGCTGAGAACGAGGATAAATCGCAATTAAGCGCACATCGGGCCACGGATGAAAACTAAGTCGATCGAGATGTCGTTAAGTTGGTCAGAGAGAAGCGATACAGAAAAAGGGAAGAGTTATCTGCTGCGCTGAGCGGAAAGCTTGCTCGTGGAAACGAGCAGTATGGAGTTTTTTAACGGCGCAGAAAGATGAGAAAACGAAGAGGCAGAGACGTGGACGAGAGATCACGGCGGTGATGGGAAAACCGTCCCAGTGTCTCGAATCCGGTGGTAAAAAGATCGAGAAAACTGAAGTTCTTCTCGCGGTGATGAAAGTCTCGAGTTTTCTCTATCCGAGGATCCATTTCTAAAAGAGTCTATCGAGTGTCTGCCACCAGGGAGAATATACACATAGATGAAAAAGGAAACGTTAATAAGCCGTCTCCAGAGACAACGAGGGAAAGGAAAGATGTTGTAAAATAATAAACAGCCCGGGGCAAAGGACACGCTATGAAACGGTTTAGTCGAAACTTGAAATACTACGAAAACCCCTCGGGTACGGAGGAGAAAGTCCCGTCTTTCGATACGTTCGGAATCCCGAGATTTCCCAGGCTTCCCGATCCCGTGCGTCTCCTGTGGGATTCGTTAAAGGGAGTAGGTTCGCAGCGCGTAAACTCATCACCACCGTGCACCTTTCACCGCTTTCACTCTCTTTCTCTCGCGCTTTCTTCTCCTCGCGTTTGCACGATTCGCGTGGCAAGGCGTGAGGCGCGCGGGCAAGCGTTTCCACGCCAATGGTAGCGCGTGAACGAGCGTGCGCGCTGGGCGAGCGTGTGCATCGCCGGCGCTGTACCGTTTTAGTAACGGAGCGCACCGGTGCGCACCGGTGTGCATTATCTAACACTTAAAATTAGACGGCCGATGGCGACGGCGAAAAGAGATCCTCTCTCGCGTCCGAGCCTCGGGTCCAATCGCGGATTCGTCGGTTTCTCGCGTAAGCACCAGCTGGTGTAGGATATCCTGGCCGGAAGACGGAACTAACGTCGCGATGCACACGAGTACGAGAATTGAATTCTTCACTCTCGGCACTTGATTCGCATTTGATGCAATACGATACGATATCACACGTGATATACTTGACTGAGATTTCTCTTTCTCCAGTCTCTTTCTCTCTTTCCCTTGCTCCTCTCTCTTTCTCTTTTTTTTCTTCTCCTTTTCCCAATTTCATTCAAATATTTCTCTTTATTTCTTTTTTTTTTTTGTTTTACGATCAGTTGGTTGCCCGGTTACGCTTCGTTCGTTTAATCAACAGTGTCTGGAGTAAAGAAGGCTACAACAGTATCAGTAACAGGCACTTCGCAGAAACTAGGACACCAAGAGATGAGATAATGATACGCGACTAGGTTTCCACGGCACTGTGTGTATACAGACGCGTGTGTCTAGCGATATTCCGTTGCCACGCTTTTCTCGTCACCGTTGTTTCGCGCAGGTACGAACAGTGTGTGGTGTTATCGTATTGATGAGGGGGTGATAAGGTGCCCGATTACGAAGTTATACGAGACGCACCGCGTTCGTCCGGGCCGGTTGGCCGCCCGTCTTAGAGTGAATGTCTTATTAGTTATTTCTGGCCAGCTACTTCGCCGCTCTGTTCCGCCGCCACCTCTTCCTCCCTCTTCGTCGTCTTTTCTTGATCCTCTGCCCGAGCTTTCGCACCCCTCCACCTGCTCCCGTTACTTCGTCCATGCCTCTACGGGCTACGTCGAGTTGAACACCGTCGATCCCCGTGCACGCCAATGGCGAGGTCCTCTTCTCAGTCATCTTTGCCCCCTGTGGTGGTCACTTCGCCGTCGAGGGCACTTTTTTCTCCAACACCGTCCTTGAACTTCGACCACCCACGATTGTTTTCAACCTCACCGTGGCATTTCGAAATTTGCATGCCATCATCGCGACCATCGTGGATAAAAATGGATCGTTTGGTCGGGACCGAATCGCGTTTCGAAAGTGCCACCAGCGTCTCGTACTTGGCTTCCTCGTGTCGTTCGCTTGACTACGATTTCGCTTTTGTCGATCGATACATTTATTTTTATTTTTTTTTTTATTTTTTAGTGACGAATAACGATCGTTTCGTGGAATTGTTCGTAATTAACGGTGATGTTTCTGGACTCGTGGTTGTTGTTAATTTTGGTGGACACGACGATGTTCGAACACTGGTCTTGGTAATAAGTTCAGGACCAAACGAAGTAGTAGCAACCCACCTGGGGCCAACGTTGCGTTAACGTAATATTTTATTCGCAGCTGTTTTCAATTAATTTAGACCCGTGTACTTGTGCAACGGCAACAAGTTTGGTATTAAGAGAATGAAATTTTACAATTTGCTAGTTGGCTGATTATCTGATTTAACTTAAAGTTGTAAAATTCTAACTCGTTGGTTTGCCGATAATATTAGTTTGTTGATCGGTAAATAATTGTCAGAAAAAGTCATTTTCCTCTCTGCGATCTTTATAAAACGGTGAACGCGGTCGATTAGCCGGAAATCATCGAGAACCCTTGTTCTTCAACCTCGTCACTCGTGCACCTTCGACTTCATTAAGCATCGAGCAGTTCCCGTGATTTTAAGATCATTTTTTTTTCTCCCTTCTCCGAAGCCAATTCCATTGTCCAACTATTCTTCCTTCGGTGGAAAGAAAATTTGCTGGAAGTAAATCGCGACAAACACAACTGCAACTTTCGCTCGATTAAAGTTCCCAAGATTTATCGCGTCTTTGGAGATAAGCCCGATCTTTTAATATCCTCTGTGTCAGTCGCTGTGCCATTTAGAATGGAGAGAAGTTTTCGTTTCAACCGCGCCTCTTTTTCGTCGTTTTAACCTTCCTTTCTCACTGATATATCCCGTCGTAGCGATGTTTTCTTCCAAATACAGACATTCTATCTCACGTAGAAGACCAGTAGCGAGAGGCAAAGAGGGACGACAGAATCGTTAAAGCGACCGTAATCTATTGCCACCAACGAAGAAAGGACTTAAAGATGACAAAGTGGGTACTCGCGACTTATAGGACCTACTAACGATCCTAACATATCCATGATCTTCATCCTTTCAAAACCACGTTGTAATAGATGACGGAATATCACACCGCCTTTCGACGAAACTAGTTTCCCTTACACACACTGCCAAGTGTAACAAGACACCTACCCGTTACGCGTTTAAGCTACACTGATTAACTAAAGCTAACGGCTAAATGATTAATCCGAGATGTAATCGCCGTTGACTGTCGATCAATAAACGAATCAAAATTGATTTGATATAGACTTATAAGCTGAGAGAAACTGTACAGAAACGGCGTAATTCTCGTGCGAGCTTTAGTCGAATCTATTTTGAATTGTCCCGACGAATCTGGACGAGTGAAGCTCGTCCAAGTCAACACGTAAACTATCGTCGTATTTGAATATTTGATACGACCCACCTAAAATCAACTGGCGATTCATACTTCGGGAATCTATGCTTCGATTTTCCATCCAACTTTTTCTGTCTTGTCTAACCGACAAACGTTATAGCTGTTTATCTTTCAAGGAGAGATACTTGGCGATCTTTTCCTGTTGGTCAGAACGATTGCATAACTTGCGTAATTCATCGAACAGCGACGCAACAGACGCGGCAGGCTCGCGGTTTTGTTTTCAGCGAGCTGGCCACCAGCGATGAAATATCGACGGTCTGCTCTTGACTTTGTTTCGAGGCTGACACGACGATCTATCTTCCGATTCGATACGATACACCGATACCAGCGACGCCCGCAACGTTCCGCGTCGCGTATAGTTTGCGGTCTCTCGCCGAACGCATCGCGTCCTGTTCAAATGACAGAATCGTAATTAAATGTTGAATTATTATCGATTCGACAGCCACGCCATTAGTCCGAATTGTCACGAAATTCCGTATCGCGTTCGGTTTACTGTCGTCGGTTAAATATCAACGACGAAACAGCCAACTGAAATTTCATTTCCGTTATGAAAACCTAGAAACGTTTTCGATCGCGAAATTGGCGTTCGATATTTTGACCTGACGTTGCTGTGCATCGGACTCCGTTATGCCGCATGTTGGAACGTAATTTTAAAACGTTTATTCCGTTATATACCGCGCCGGATGAGAGATTTCACGGATCGTTTTTTGGGGCTTCTGAGTCACAAATGTACAAGCATTCTGTCTAAAAATAAAACTAACCGTTAGATGATCAGCAGAGAGATACAATGTTGGTGTGCCGCTTCTAATTTTAGGGAGAAAACACGCGATAGAGATTAACAAAGTTAATCTAGTGATGACGAGACGTATCTTAAGAAACTTTCAAATGAATAAACATGATGTGTGTTTGCATATTCTTTGCGTGCTCTTTGCATGTTGATACTGTATTTGAATTCGCCTTCTGGCAGTCGATTGTATAATGACGCAAAGTCGTGTAACATTGATCTTGGCATTTGGGATTGTCTCGGAAATTCGAGTCGTTTAAGGAAAGCAAAATTTCTTCTTTAATTATCGTGATAGAAAAATCTACGGGGATATTTGAACATTTGCTATGGGAAACTTTTATGAATAACGTTATGTGCGTTATAGGACACTTTGAAAAAGTCCATTAGCACTGTAACGAGGACACGGACGTCGTGATTATATCGGTAACATTTAAAGTTAATCCGAAGATATATTATGAAATATCTTTTAAGTTGAAAACTTTCGGACGCGAATACCTTAAAGTTTTTATATAAAGAATAAAAAAAAACACGCACTTTTTTTAATAAAAAAATATACAAGATCAATATATAAGAATGCCGATGATTTTGGAATGTTGTAAAAAAAAAAAAAAAAAAAATGAGCTCGAGAAAAAATTCTTTCCACTATACATCGGAAGATTTTTTTCGAAAATTCCACCTTTCATAACGTGAGAATCTAGCGTTTAAATTTCTATCCAATTATTTGCCACGATAAATCAATTTTTATTAATCGATATTTCCGCCACTGTTTAATCCATGCCACGATATCGAGGACGAAGCAAAGCAAAAGGAAATTTAGTCGAGACCGAAATAATTTCCTGGCCACTTAACGGGATTACTGTTGCAATTTCAAGATGAAGTCCCGCTTGTGTGGCTCATTAGTTGTCTACTAGTATGCTACGATAAATAAACGAACTCAACGTGACTCATTAGAGAAATGCTCTGCGGGGAAAATTTTCTAACGTCCCCAGTCATCCTCTCGTCTATCCCAGAAACCAAGTTTCATTCGCGATGTTAATTTCATAAAAAAATAGAAGATACAAATCTGTAGATTTCTTTTTTCTTTTCGAAATTATGACGAATTTTTTAAAGTTATTTTTTCATCGTTTACTCCCACTGAATTTTATTATCGTCCACCTTCCAATGTATATAAATCACGCGAATTTTGCATTAGAAATTCCAGTCGGGAATAATTTATACGTTATATGCAGTCGGGATAAAAATTCGCTGCGGCGTGACATTCAATTTATCATCGACAAGGAAATATTCATTCCGACTCGGAATTTCAGTGTACCGCAATTTCCGCGTGTGATACTTGCGACCGAAAGCAGTCTATTCTGTAAGCTCGTTGGTTAGAGCTTCACTTTTATAGTTAACTTTCGGAATATCTGCTTTTACAACGATTCGATATAAAATATTTACAAGGATTAATGGAATATGACGTATGAACGTGACAGGGGAAAAATTTGATTTTTTTCTTTCAACGTTGGTTGTCGAGGGAAAAGGTGAATTTTAATAAAAGGAGGATCAAAATTAATTATGTCAAATTATTGCAATATTTTAAAAATTATGAGCAGGATGGAAAAACATATATATTTGACAGTATAAATTCCTGTAATACGTGATTGATTAACGACGTAGCGAATTGAGATTTACAGGTAAAAAGCTCGTCGAAGCTCGAGAAGCTAACGAGCCTTTTATTATTCTATTAAGAAATTAAATTTTCTCCTCTCTGGTAAAAAAAAAAAAAAAGATACTAAAATGTCAAAATGTGAAATGTCACTGAAGTGCGTAATGACGAAAAACATTTTTCGTTAATATCGTGTGTAACTCAATGTGAAAAAGAAACGTAAAGAACAGGGGGGGGGGGAAGAATGGGATTGATCGTTCGATGGTGGAGCGATTTGTAAAGCGCTGCAGCTAATTTCACGTCATCATTCTGCCACGATATCGATCGATGCCGAATACTGTGCCGATAAATCACCTTTTGCCCCGAGAATTCTCAGTCGTGAGTTTTATCGTCTATTCGTCTGTCGTCGTTGAAACGGCGAAATGAACCCGTGGACCATACGTTCCCTCGTTTTAGCAAATTTACCAAACTGATTTTCTCGCGTTCCGCACGGAAAATTCAGTAGAAAGAGATTCAGGGATTTTTCTCGGAAAAACCCGATCGTCGACCCTTTCACCGTTAGTAGAAATGAGAAGCGACAGGAGAGGGAGATCACGCGAAGCTATGAAATTAGAATATCCGAAATAAACTTACGGTCGTCTTACTTCGCGTAGAATAATAATAATAAAACAAAAACAAAAAAAAAAAAAATAAAATTTTCTTAAATCTTTCGAAATGACAGATAAGATATTCTACTTTCTAAGGAATGGGGAACATTGATCAAGTTACATGACATACACGAAGAATCGTTCGATTCAACAAGCCGCAATTATACCGACGATCTAATCGCGAATCCAACTTACATCGTCCTTGCCATACTCATTTACGATTCCCGATCGATAATCGTACGTCTGTTTAACCAACAATTCCTGCATTCGCTCACGATGCGCATCGAGGTGTTTTTCATTCTTCGAGGGTGTAGAAGAATGATAGGAAAATACATCCTGGCCGGCATCTTCTCGGAATTCTTTCGAAAATTGCATTTTTTCACGCGAGGAAAAAATTCCCCTGCTTCAGACCAGCGATAGTTCTACGTGGAATTCCTCGGCTGGAGAAAGGAAAGATAAAAAAGGAGAAGAAGAAAAAAAAATGTGAAAAACGGGGGAAAAATAGAAGGAAAGAGGCGTTGGAATGTTCGATGCTTTTTCTCGCGGTCGAAGGCGCCAGTTGCAGTTTAACATTATCGGGGTTTGAGTCGGTTCCTGTATTTTGGGAATTCTGCAAATTTACGACTGTCGAGAGGAAGCCGGCGGATTAATATCGCCAACTAATTTCACGGGAGTATCGACTGCGCGTGGGTCAAGAGAAGGGAGCCGCGATGGGAAAGTTAATTATTCGTATTTGCGTTGCCGCCGCGGCGTACTATCTTCTTTAGAGAGTTTGTAACTTTTATTAAAAGAATAACAACTTTTAATAATCGTCCGAGGCAAGGACATGATCGAGCGATGCCCGTTCTCTCCGCGCGCAACATTCGTTAGCCAAAGGATAATTAATGAAGCGCCCTCGCCGTTACTTGCCGCTTACGCCTATTAACTGAAAGTTAAACTCTCTCGATTTATTTCAATTGGATGAAGTTGCAGCGCGTTTTGATACACTCGAAGAAGTAGCCTTAGTTTCCGTGTATCTAGTTTCCTGTTCAACGCCATTAACTATCATGTTTCTTTTTTTTCTTTTTCATTGAATGATACAGTGGAAAAGAAGTCAAGTACATTTTTGATTCTCCGAATCTGATGTCGCTTCGTGTGATTGTAAACAGGAGAATTTTAGTGTATGATATTACATGATAATGCATCGAAGGATTTTTATATTTGCCGCAATATTTGCGCGAAATGGTCGGGAAACATCCCAATTGTCACGGCCCTGGCAGCTATTTTTGCTATCGTCCGCGCGATATTTATAACAACAGACTTATTTCACCGTCGACACGACTCCTATCTGTCGTGGTGCTACGGACCCTTGCGTTCACGTTGAAAACACGCCGCCACCTCGTAATCGTCCCAACCACTTTTTTTTCCTTTTCTTCCAGGTGAAAAGTTTTCCTGATAACGCAACCATCTTAAGAGCACGATAAATGTTAAAGCGGCTGATTCCATTGAGTGTAGAAGTTTATTATCGTAATGTCTGATTGTTTAAACACATTTGCCATCCCCGCGAAATATATTCTCATTTTTATGTGTATCTTCAAATTTGTTTGAAATTTTACCAATATAATTACGATAATGGAGCCCCGTAACGATGCTAATGGTTTAAAATATTTCGCATAATGAACCATTATGAATACACTATATTCATAAAAACGTACAAGCTTTTGAGCCTGTACGTATTGCTGTTATTTTTATAGTTTAAAGCAGAAAAGTAGAGAAAAAGTAGGGGAAAAAATGTCGGTCGCTTTGAGCCACGGATGCCTGGTTAATTATTGTAACAGCCTGCTTTCAAAAGCGGCTGATTAATCTTGTCTCGCCGCCGAATCATCGTTATGTCGTGTTGTTAATTACTATCGAGTTACTCATATCTCTGTCATGACAGAATTATGTAATTAACAGCAAATGACACGCGCGATCCATATTTTTCTCTCGCGTCCTACTATATTCTGTATCGTTCTTCTGATTACTACGAGTCCATTTTTTTTACTTTTAATATCGTTTCCTAAGGTCGTGACGAGATTTATGTATCTGTTTTACGATCAGAGCAGATTAATATCGTCGAAGAACAGACGCTGGTACGACGATAAATTAACAATCGGGTAGTTTATCGAGCGCGAGTTCGTTTATGGAGACTCGAGAACCATCTTTTATCTTATGTGCACGGGTAAACCAGCAAAATAATGTTTACCGTGATTTTTGATGACTTTTAGAACGGAGTTCATGATTATTCGGATACTTTGGTTGATGTGTGACGATAGTATGAGAATTTTATCAGGATGCGTAAGTTAGTGGTTAATTCATTACTACTAGAAGAAGCGATACTGAATATTTTAATGAAACGCGTAGACTTAACAAATAAATTTGATTATCCTGTGAAAGAAACATGGTCTTAACACGAGGTATTACCGCATATTATCGCATATTAATTTTTAAAAATCAATTTAATTCCATGAGAATATTGCACGTTGGCGTATTTTACGTTATACTTAGCTATGATAACAATAAAGTTCTTGCAGTTTTGTTAACTAACAAAATATTTCCATAAGAATCTTAAACGACTACGTAAGATTAAACGTCTGCAAACGTCGATTTTGTCATTTCATATCGGCTTTTAAAAATCAATTTCTGTCATGACACTATGATAATTTCAAAGAATAAATCCTTGCAGTTCGATCCATCCAGTTAGCCATAATTTTCGTGTATCTATCGAAATATTGATCAAAAGAATAAATAAATCTGCTGATAATATTAATGTTAATATTAATGTATATTCATCGATTATACGAGCTATTATTTCAGCTAACCGCTTTGCCGCTGTGTTTGACTCACGTATGCATGAAAAGGGTAATGTGCGGTGTCCCATATACGTATCAGGCATTACCTCACTATCTCGTCGTTCTCGCTAGCATAATGCCGCAATCATTGTCCGTTCTTTGCCACGAATTCGATGAAAATTCATTAACGTGGATATTTGCGAACAAACGTCCGCGTAATCGAGATGTTCTCCAACTCGGTTCATTAATTTTATAACGTTGAATAGCCTGGCGACTTAACGACTAACCAGTTTTATGGAACAAGATTATCATGTTGTGCGTCACTAAACTTCTTTCTATCAATTTGTCTTTCTCGTTGGAAAAATAACCGTGTTTACTTTAATTAAAGTGGATAACACTATGTCGTGTTAAATACTTCTGAAGATCCTAATTCAATTTACGAGAATCGAAAACTAAATTAAACCTCGCTTTCTTCTCCTTTTCGACGAGACAGATAAATATTCTAGCGCCTTTCGTTTTTACCCGATAGATTCTAATTGTATTTAAAGCGGATCATTTCCAAATTAGTTCGATAATTAAATATACATATCGATATTTTTCTTCGTTACTATGGTTATTAGATTAAATCACGCCGTATATGCGAGCTTTTTTCTTTAAGAGAAACGACGATCGCGATGCTGTAAAATAACTAACTCGCTAACAATAACAAAGACAAATTTCCTCCGTCTATCGTAGAATGCGTTACTATCTGAAACATCGTCGCAGAAATACGACAGAGGATTCGATACAATTTTTTGCATTTTTTCTAAATACACACTGTGTATTTTTATGCGTTACGTATATACTGTATATTTTTGCAGGTAGGTTAAACATGAAAAAATATATCGAATCTTGTAAATTTTACCTTACGATATTCAGAGGGTGGGAAAGCTTGACGAGGGTGATATTTGTCACGAACATCAACTGTTTTAGAACGTGGTTACAGGAATCGTTGGCCATTCGTTTGGTAACTTAGTTCCCTAGTTTCTCCTACGTCTCTGGGTCATTAATAACACACATCACGAATTGGCAGGCCAATGATCATTAATCTAGCGGCAATCCGCGATACCGAATGCAATGCTATACCAGTTACACTGAGACTGGAGTGTCCCATAAACTTGATCGTTCCACCGAAAATCGTTCTGACCAATCGTCCGATTGTCACGGCTATATTTCCTTGCTTTATGGTTAATCAAACCCCCTTGGAACATTCACGGAGCACATGGGAAATGATCGTTCTCGTTTTTCAGAAGGAGGACGAGGATCAGGAATTGCCACCGGACGAGGCGAAGGACATTCGAAAAATCAAGTCGGATCTGTAAGTTTACCATGGAAAATTGTATTTTTTTTTCCTAACACCTACGCGAACAGGTTTACATTTTCTTTGTTTAGATTTCTCGTTTATTAGAGGAGGCGTGCGTAAATATAAACAGTCCGCGTATAAATCGCGTTTACTTTGGTTTAGTTTCGTCTCGTGCGTTCAGCGACTCACAGAAAGTTGTTATATAAAACGTTTCGAAACTTCAGTGGTGCTATAACGAGACACGACTGCCGCCATTATAATGGCAAAATTTGAAAAGAATCTGAGAATGTATATAAAAGTTACAAGATATTTAATGGAAATCTACATATATTTCGCAGGGTTTACAAGAGTATTTAAATAATCTTTAATATTCAATGGAACTATTTGTAACGCTTGTTCTATGTCCAAAATGGTTATTTATGTCGTACAATAAATTTTTATTGAACATATGTTTTCAGCGTCTTTTGCAATTTCTATTTGAGATCAAGATATCAGATCAAATTTCACCACAAATAAATATAATTACGACAGACGTGTCTCGTTACGGCGTCAGTGAAATTTCAAAGCGTGTCGTACAACACACGTGATATATTCGTAAAAGCGATCGGGCACTTTCGTAAGCTATCCGGCAAATGTGGAAATTGAGGGCCTAGAAAAATACCAGCCAGAGGAAAGTGGCGTTTGTGCGTGCTACTCGTGAATCCGATCTCGAAATAGTTTCATGATCGCTGAACCGTAATTTTAGTCTAAAGTGTAGGTTGTATGACGCAAATCGAAGCTGTTAGGAGAAACAGGAAATCGTCGCGGGCATTTGCCGATTTCACACGGATTCTTTCTAATTACAGAACGTACGAACATCTTTCTACGCTGTGACGCTGAGTAAACTTGTGCAATGTTTTATCTAACTTAATTTGACTAACTTTATCCGCGAACGTTTCATTTATTTAGCTTGAGTCGGTGTGACGAACAATCTATTCGATGATAAGATGCCAGTTCGTTCATAACACTTTCCACTTTTTAAGTATTATGCATTCTTAAGAGCAACGCTATAAATAGGATCGTTTCTATTTTTGAAATGTAGTTATTCTCATCTGTTGACGTCATCGGTGCGTTAATATTCTTACCTGCCCCGTCATTTGACGTTTCATCAAGACATATTCATCGCTTAATTTTATTCGACCTTGCTAACGAGATTAACGAAAACCTTTTGTGGAAAAGGAAATCTTGCTTCTCCGGATCTTTCCTCTGTTGGTGTTATCTCGTTTCTAGTAGAAATAATCCCTGCAACTGGAAAGTTTTCTTGCCATTAAAAGCGACGGAAATTCTTTTGAACGAAGAATTACAAATTCGTGTTTCGGAATTACTCGTTTCACCTTCTAACTATGAAATTAATCCAATTAATTAATAGCTGGCAATAGCGCGCGCGTGTGACATTATTTTAAAGGTACGTCAAATTAATAATTCCCGATCGATATATTATATAATAGCTTCTTTTAGCAGGTTCCTTTCATTTAATTCTAATGAAACAGATTTTTACGTTCTACGTCGAGAAATTCGTGCATTCCCTTGGAAATTCAAATTCAGCTTTATTCCCGTGCTATTCTTTTGCCTTAATTAATTTTTCTCCCACTTTGTTATACTATTGATTTTATTAATCAATTCTAAAAATTGACCGTATTCAACCGTTTTATTCAGAATATTCCATTCTTCGGTAAAAGCAGTTAATAATACGAAATTTCCTTTTAATCGGCAAATAAACTTATAGCTGGGTTTAATATCGGCGTTTTAATACATACATGTGTACAATTTTGTATAATTTAGTATATATTATTTTCTGCAATGATTTAAGGCTTTGGACATTAAAGATTAAGAACGCGATAAATAAGCGTATTGTGGAAGAAGAGCACGATTTATTCGTTTGACGCAAACTTCGCTATGTTTGAGGC